>NW_020954604.1:4194555-4281857 GCF_900497805.2 Vombatus ursinus | reverse complement strand
TTTCTTTCTTTCTTTCTTTCTTTCTTTCTTTCTTTCTTTCTTTCTTTTTCTTTCTTTCTTTCTTTCTTTCTTATAGATGGACTATTATCTTGTTTTATACAAATTTCCATTTCATTATATATGAATGTGTTTCTCCTGGCCCCTTGCAAAATTTGCTTTCATTGCAATTTTTAAATTTAACCACTATCTGCCTTTAATTTTTAAGAGTCAATAATTTCTTTAACCAGATATGGATAACGTTTTCCTTTGTGAGTCCTTTGTACTTGTCTTGGATCATTGTGTTGCTGAGAAGAGTTGAATCGTCCACAGCTGATGATCACACAATGTTGGTAATCCTTTGTGCAATGGTTTTCTGTTTCTGCTCACTTTAATTTGCATCAGTTCATACATGTCTTTATAGATTTTTCTGAAATCTTTTAGTTCATCATTTCTCATTGCTTAATAGTATTCTATTACATTCATATACCACAGCTTGTTCAGCCATTCCCCAATTGATGGCCTTTGCTCAATTTCCAATATTTTGCCTACACAAAATGCGTTGCTGTAAATAGTTTTGTACATGTAGTTCTCTTTTCCTTTTTGATGATCTCTTTGGGATACAGACTAGTAGTGGTATTGCTGGATCAAAGGATATGGAAAGTTTGGTTCCTTTTTGGGCCTAATTCTGAATTGCTCTCCAGAATGGTTGGATCATTTCCAACTCCAATAGTGCATCAGCATCCCAATTCTCCAACATTCTCTCCAACATTTATCATTTTCCTTTTTTGACATATTAGCCAATCTGGTAGGTGTGAGGTGGTATTTCAGAGCTGTTTTAATTTGCATTTCTCTAATCAAAAGTGATTTAGAGCACTTCTTCATATACCTATAGATAGCTTTGATTTCTTCATCTGAAAACTGCCTGTTCATATCCTTTGATCATTTATCTATGACTTGTATTCTTATAAAATTGTATTTCTTATGAATTCGATTCAATTCTCTATTTTTTGAGAAATGAGGCCTTCATCAGAAACACTTGCTGTAGATTGTGTCCCAGCTTTCTGTTTTTCTCCTTATCTTGGTTGCGTTGGTTTTGTTTGTACAAAAGCTTTTTAATTTGATTTAAATTTAATTTAATATAATCAAAATTATGTTTTACATATATATTTTACATATGTATATTTACACACATATTTTACATATATATAATTTTACAAATTATATTACATCTTATAATGTTCTCTATCTCTTATTTGGTCATGAATTCTTTCCCTTCCTATAGATCTGACAGGTAGATTATTCCTTGTTCTTCTAATATCCTTATGGTGCCATCCTTTATGTCTAAATCATGCACCATTTTGACATTATCTTGGCACAGTGTGAGATACTGGTCTATACCTAGTTTGTGTACTATTATCTTCCAATTTTCCCAGCAGTTTTTGTCAAATAGTAAGTTCTTATCACCTTGCTAGCACTTTGTTCAAAATGGTTGTATTGATATTCATTAGGGAAATTGGTCTATAATTTTCTTTCTCTGTTTTAGCTCTTCTTGGTGTAGGTATAAGCACCATATTTGTGTCAAGAAAAGAATTTGGTAGGACTCCTTTGCCTATTTTCCCAAATAGTTTATATAGTATCAAAATTAATTATTCTTTAAATGTTTGGTAGAATTCACTTATGTACCCATTGGGCCCTGGGGATTTCTTCCTAGGGAGCTCATTAATGGTTTGTTCAATTTCTTTTTCTAAGGTAGAGTTATTTGTGCATTCCATTTCCTGATCTGTTAATGAAGATAATTTATTTTTTTTTGTAAAAATACATCTATTTCACTCAGATTGTCAGATCTATTGATATATATTTGGTCAAAATATTTCCTAACAATTACTTTAATTTCTTCTTCATTGGTGGGGAATTCACAGTTTTAATTTTTGATTCTGGCAACTTGGCTTTCTTCTTTCTTTTCAAAATCAAATTAACCAATGGCTTATCTATCTTACTGTTTTTTTCCCCCCAAAACCAGCTCCTAGATTTATTTATTAGCTCATTTTTTTTTTTACTTTCAGTCTTATTAATCTCACCTTTGATTTTCAGGATTTCCAACTTGGTGCTCAATTGGGGATTTTTAATTTTTTCTTTTTCTACTTTTTCTGTTAAAGTTGCATTCCTAATTCATTGATCTGTTCTTTTCCCATTTTATTGATGTTAAGAATTTAGAGAGATAAATTTTCCTGTAAGTACTGCTTTGGCTGCATCCCATAAATTTTGGTTTGTTGTCTCATTATTGTCATTCTCTTTAATGAAATTATTGATTGTTTTATATTTGTTCTTTGACCCACTTATTCTTTAGGATTAGATTAATTAGTTTCTGATTAATCTTTAATCTGTATTTCCACTGCCCTTTGTTGAATGAATTTTTAATTGCATTATGATCCAAAAAGAATATATTTAATATTTCTGCCTTTTACATCTAATTTTCAGGTTTTTATGTCTTATTACATGGTTAATTTTTGTGTAGATGTCATGTGCTGCTGTCAAAAATGAATATTCCTTTCTGTTCCTATTCAGTTTTCTCCAAAGGTCTGTCATATCTAACTTTTCTAATATTTTGTTTACCTCCTTAGTTTCTTGTTTTTGGTTTTGGTTTTGTTTTTCTCGTTGGATTTATCAAGTTCTGAGAGGGGACAGCTGAAGTCCCCTACTAGTGCAGTTTTGCTGTCTGCTTATTCCTGTAACTCATTTAACTTCTTTAAGAACTTGGATATTATGCCTCTTGGTGCATATATGTTTAGTATTGATATTGCTTCTTTGTCTATCGTACCTTTTAGCGAGACGTAGTTTCATTCCTTACGTCTTTTAATTATGTCTGTTTTTGCTTTTACTTTGTCTGAGATCAGAATTACTCCCTGTTTTTTTTTTCTTCAGCTGAAGCACAATAGATCCTGCTCCAGCCTCTTACCTTTACTCTGTATGTGTCTCTGGGCTTCAAGTATGTTTCTTGTTAACAATATATTGCAGGATTCTAGTTTTTGATACACTCACTTTAATTTTATGGGAGGGTCCATCCCATTCCAATTCACAGTTATAATTACTAACTATTATTTCCTTCCACCCTATTCTTCCTCCTGTTGGTCCTCTCTTTCCTTTCCTCCCTTCCCTCCTCACTGGTATTTTGCTTCTGTCTACCACTTCACCTGATCTGCCCTCTCTTCTGTCAGTCCCCACTTCTTACTTGATTTCTTCCCTCCTATTTCCCTGTTGGGTAAAATAGATTTCTATGTCCAACTGAGTGTGTATATTATTCCCTTTTTGAGCCAATATTAAAGAGAGTAAGGTTCAAGTGATGCTCATTACCCACCCTCCCATTTTCCCTTCCACTGTAATAGGTCTTCCGTGCCTCTTCATGTGAAATAATTTACCCCATTAAATTTCTCCCTTCTTTCTTCAACCAGTGTATTCCTCTTTCTCATCACTTAATTTTGTTATGTCATTCTCTCAAATTTTCTTTATAACCATGCCCTCTGTCTACGTATATTCCTTCTAGCTATACTATTAGTGATATAATTTTTAAGAATTACAAATATCTTCCTGTGTAGGGATGTAAGTAGTTTAGCTCTATTGAATCTCTTATGTTTACTTTTCCCTTTTTACCTGTTTATGCTTCTGTTGGGTCTTGATATTGGAGGTCAAATTTTTGGTTTAGTTCTAGTCTTCTTAGGAAAGCTTGAAATCTTTCTATTTCATCAAATGAACAGTTTTTCCCTTGCTATATTATGCTTAATTTTGCTGGATAAGTGATTTTTGTTTGTAGTCTTTTCCTTCTAGAATCATGTTCCATGACCTCCAATCCTTTAATGTTGCAGCTTCCAAGTCCTAATTGTAATCCTAATTGTGACTCCATACTTGAATTGTTTCTTTGTGGCCACTTGCAGTATTTTTTCCTTGACCTGATAGTTCTGAAATTTGGTTATAGTGTTTCTTGGACTTTTTATTTTTTGGGATCTCTTTCCTGAGGTGATTGATGGATTCTTTCAATGCCTATTTTACCCTTTGGGTCCAGAACATCAGGACTGTTTTCCTTGATAATTTCTTGAAAGATGATGTTCAGATGTTCCTTTTGATTATGGCTTTCGGGTAGTCCAATGATTCTGACATTGTCTTTCCTGGATCTTTTTCCAGATCAGTTTTTTTTTCCATGAGGTATTTTACATTTTCTTCCATTTTTTCATGCTTTTGATTTTGTTTGATTGATTTTTGATGTCTCATAAAGTCATTAGTTTCCACTTGTCCAATTCTAACTTTCAAGGTGTTATTTTTCTCAATTAGCTTTTACACTTTCTTTTCTATTTGGCCAATTGTAGTTTTTGAGGAGTTGTTTCTTCAGTGGATTTTTATATCTCCTTTTCCATTTAGCCAATTTTACTTTTCAAGCAGTTTTCCAAGCTGTTGACTTTTTTTAAATATAATTCTCTTGCTTCACTTTCATTTATTTCCCCCATTTTTCTTCTGCCTCTCTTACATGATTTTTTTAGCAGGCATAATTCAATTTATTTGTTTATATATAAAAAAGTGTGTGTGGTTGCCACAGCAGCTGCCTGGATCCTCTGGACAGACACTAGAGTGTGAGTCTTCACAAGATGGTTGGTGAATTCCTGATAGGGAGACTTAGTCAACACAGTCTCCTTCCACAGTTCTGGAGTTAGATAGCTGTATGTTTTGGAGATGGCATCAAAGGTAGCTTTAACAAAGTTGCCCAGAGTGGCAGTACAACCCCTTGCAGATGTGTAGCAGTTATCAATTCCAGCCATCATCAGGACTTTCTTAGTCACAGGAGCTGAGGCAATGCCAGTACCCCTAGAGGTGGGGATCAGGCCCACCAGAACTGATCCACATCACCCAGTGGCCTTGCAGGGCACTGTGTGAGGCTTGCCAATCTTGTTCCCCTAGTAACCATGTCTCACAGGAACAATGGACAGCTTGGCCAGAATGATAGCACCACAAATAGCTGTGGCCACTTCCTTGGAGCACTTGACACCCTGGCCAACATGGCCGTTGTAGTCACCGATGGCCACAAATGCCTTGAAACTGGTACGTTGCCCAGATCTAGTTTGTTTCTGAACAGGCGTGATCTTCAGAACCTCATCTCTCAATGAAGATCCCAGAAAGAAATCTATGGTCTCAGACTCCTTGATAGGAAGGGAGAAAAGATAGATCTCTTCCAAAGACTTGATCTTCATTTCCTTGACTAGCCAGCCCAGCTTAGTGACAGGAACCCACTCCTTGTCTTCAGCCTTTCCTCCCCGGGCCCCACAGCCATGGCCATGGCCTCCACCATGGCCCTGACCTCAACCTCAGCCCCCACTGCTGAAACCACCTCTGACTCCAGGGCCCCTGGGGCCTCCCGCTCCTCCTGCAGCACGGGCGTTGTCCGAAATTTGGTGTTCACTAGAAGTAGAAAAAGTGTTATGTGATTTTTAAACTCCATTATTTGAGCTCTTCCATGAGTTCTTTATGGCCTTAAGACCACTTCCTGTTTTTCTTTGAGGTTTTGCCCATAGGTGTTTTGACATTGTTGTCCTCTTCTGAGTTTGTATCTTGGTCTTCCCCATTACCATAATAACTTTCAATAGTCAGATTCTTTTTTTTGTCATTTTTTTGCTCATCTTTTTTTTGGCATTTTTTCTTTCTTTTAAATTTAATCTCTGCCCCCAGAGTGGAATAGGCTTTGTCTCAGGCTGCTTATACCAGTGGCTGCATGACCTGACTGTTTACTTGGCACTGTACTGATGTTGCCCTGAGTCCCATGGGGGAACCTCGTGTCTGGTGCTTTGTTGATGGGGTGTGGTGGGGAGTGGCTGGCATGACTAGAGGCTTTGAGATCTGGCAGCCTCCCTGATGCTGAGCTGGGATGCTAGTGGTGGTGTGTGGCATATGTTGAGGTCAGGTAGGGGTGATTCTGTGTCTCTCTGAGGCTACCCTGAAGTACATAGAGGTATAGCTGCTAGAAGGTGCCTCTTTACCCAGGGCTACACTGAAGCATATAGTGGTACATATGTATATATTTAACTTTATATTTATGCTGTATGTATTTTAACATGAATTTGTCACCCACCATTATAATGTAAGTTCATTGTGAGCAGGGATTGTTTCATTCTTTGTACTTGTATCTCCAGCTTCTTGTACAGTGTCTGGCCCTTAATATCTGGTTAATAAATGCCTATTGACTTACAACATAATCAGCTGACCCAGAAAGCTCAACATGTAATTTTCAAAGCTGTTATCCCCTGTTAGTAACTTCATCTGGCCTACCTTATTTCATCTTTTCCTTTTGGGTGAGGCAGAGGAGGTAATTCTGTCCATATTCCTTTGCCCTCTACTTCTACCCTCTGTTTAAAAAATAGTAAAAATAATAATAATAAAAAGAATCCTTCCAAGAAATATGCACAGTCAAGGAAAACAACTTCTCATATTGGCTATGTTTAAAAATACGTTTCTCATTCTGAGTCCCAGATCAACCTCCTTTCCAGACTTCTTTACCTTCTTGCCAGCAGCCTTACCTCCACTGAGATGTCTCTGCCCTGGGACCTACTCTCTTGATTTGTAGGGGCTCTGGGGCTGCCATTTCATGAAGGGCCCTAGCTGTTCTCATTGCACACCCAGATCAACTCTTTCTTTATACTTTCTACCTGGCTACCAGCCTAACCCCTGTGTAGTTATTCTCCATGTCCTCATTATGTTTTGTATTTCCATTGAAAGTAAGAATTTTTACTTGCTTCTCTTTGTATCCATAGTATCTAGGACAGTGATTGACAAATTGTAAGCACTTAGTAAGTGCTTTTTAAAATCTAGCTATCTGTCCATCTACCTATTTGTCATTGGGAACATGGAGAAATAGGAATTAGTAAAGCCCTAAGAGAGGTCACCTCATCCACCTTACATAAGAACCAGAAACATTATGTGCTCAAGCAGGTAAGTCAATCCTTCCTGGATCTGAGTGGTCAGAGGTGATAAACCTTCTTTGACATTTAGCATTCACATAGATCAGACATTTACTTCCCCAGAACTCTCAATCCCCTTCTCTCCCTCATGTGAATCTGTGCCAGGCAACACTCACACACATGCACAAAACATTTGGTAAGTGGTTGACAGCAATAAACTCCCCAGGCCATGTAGACTTTGCTTGTATCCTTCACTTAGAGAAATAATGGTTGGCACTAACATTAAATCTTTCATCCTTAAGCTTCAAATTATTTAATAAACATTAATTCTCTTAGAACTGCTGCAAGGTAGCTATTACAGATCATCAGAGCTGGAGAGGACCTTAGACATCATATCATCTAACTCCTTCATTTTACTGAGGAGCAGTCCAAGGCCCAGAGCCCTGCCATAACTGGGATTTTTTTTTTGTGTGTGTGTTACACACACACACACACACACACACACACGTATATATAGCCAGAGTAAATATTACAAACCAAGCCTGGGGCATGGAAAATAACAATGCTTTCAGTTGAGGGATGTGGAGAGGGGCTTATTCAGTTATGACCAAATCTTCATGACCTCATATGTGGTTTTCTTGGTAAAGATATTAGAGTAGTTTGCCATTTCCTTCTTCAATGGGTTAAGGCAAACAGAGATTAAGTGACTTTCCCAGAGTCACTCAGCTAGAGAGTGTCTGAGGCCAGAATGGAACTCAAGAAAATGAGACTTCCTGACTCTAGGCCCAGAATTCTATTTGCTGTTTCATCTAGCTATCTCCAAGACAAACAGAGGTTGAGTGACTAGCCCAGGGTCATACAACCAGTAAGTATTCAAGGCTGAATTTGAACTCAGGTCTTCCTGACTCCAAGTCCAGTACTCTGTCCACTGAGCTATCTAGCTGCCTTGTGGAGAGGGACAAAGCACATCTAAGGGAGCCAGAGATCCAGGGGCAGTATTGGCTGAGGAGGAATCTCACACCAGCTGACCATTTCAAATCTTCCTATGTTAACTATTCATTCTTCATCATTGGTTGTTCATTTTTGTTACTCTATACTGCTGAAGAAACTCTAAAGACTTTTAGCACTTTCCAAATTTGATGCCCTTGAAAAATTCTTTGGTTACCTAGTCCTAGGTATAGCTTTCTCAAGAGAATGGGAGTACTTTGTTAATAAGCTTCTTCTTTCTATAGACATGGATCAGGAGAAGTTATGTGATTCAATTCATAACACAGTAAATTCATAATCAACCTGGAAGGAAACTCTGATTTACAGTTCTTAGATATGTATCTTAACCCAAGACTTTCCCTTTGTATTTAACATACTTCTCAAGTATTTTTTGGGGGGTGGGAAGGAAATTTGGCAACTATCAAGTGACTTGCCAATAAAAACAAAACAAAAAAAATCAACTTGTTAGAACATTTTAGTGGAAAACACTGGATCATAACACAAGATGGAGATAGCTTCTACACAATTTTTCTGTTTTTTTTTTGTAAAGAGTTTTAGAGGGTCATAGATTCAAAACTGGAAGAGAATTTAGAGGCCACTGAGTCCAAGATCTTAATTTTTAGTTGAGGAAACTAAAGCCGAGGGTATTAGAATGACTTGCTCAAGGTTATACAACAGAGGTTCTCCAAATCCATGACTTTTTTCCATTGTTTCATGCTGAAAGAGACTCTGCTACATCAATTCTGATCACTCTTCAATCTTGAACTCAGTTCTACTTTACCTTTTGCTTTCCAATCATTTCTATGTTGAGCTTTTAAGAAAAGGAGAGAAGTAGGAAGAATGAGCATATCGGTAAGGAAGGTAGAGGAATATGAGTAGAAGAGGAGGCAAGGTTGTGAGGAAATGGTGGGCAGGATATTATAGAGAGCTTTGCTTCAGGTCAGAAGAAAGAGTAGAATGAAAGTCATTGAAACAAAAAAAAATAAATACTCTCTTCATTCAGAGAAATTTTACATGGAACACTGTATTCTGTCTTCCTTAGAAAGACATAGACAAATAAGAGGAATTGCTGTGAAGAGCAAGAGAGTGATGAGGGAACCAAGGGACTAATTTGGGAGAAATAATTAAAGGAATTGAATATATGAGGCATGACTGAGTGACAACCCGAAGACGGAACTGGTTAGATGCCCTAGGAGAAAGAAAACATTTAGCACAGTATGAAGGAATGAAGCTTGCAATAAGGGAATAAAAAGAATGAAAGAAACTGGGTTGAATTAGAGATCAAGGGAAAGACTAGACCCACAGGGGTAGGGAACCTGTGGCCTTAAGGCCACATATGGTCTTCTAGGTCTTTGGATGTAGCCTTTTCACGGAGTCCAAGTTTTACAGAACAAATCCTTTTATTAAGGGGATCTATTTTGTGAAGTTTGAATAAAGTCAAAAGGCCACACTTGAGGACCTAGAGGGCCACATGTGGCCTCCAGGCCACAGGTTCCCCACTCCACTAGGGAGTCTCCAAAGGGTACAAGAAAACATCTGTAACTCAATCAAGTAAGGACAGATTAGATATAAAATGAGGAGATGATTCTGGTTTGTCCTAGCAACAAGATCACTTTTTTCTTCCTAAGTTTTCTGAGCTATTGTAGTTCTTCACAAGAGAAATGAATTGGAACTGCAAATTTTAGGTCACAGAAGTCTTTGACAAAATGAATCACCATGGATCTTACCTTATAGTTATGTATATACCTTGTAATTACAAAGCCTTATGAAGTAGAATACTATGGTTAGTGGGATTACTGTGGCACCTAGAGTAAATATACACCTCTGTTTGAATCCTAGCTCTGGCATTTATTATCTGTGTGATCATGGGTAAGCCATTGAACCTCTCTGAGCCTCAGTTTCTCTTCTCTCCAGGTACCTGAAATGTAAGTGCACACAACCACAAGCACAGGTTAATTCCCTTTTTCTTTCAGATATTCAAACACAAACTGACTCATGACAATTAACAGATTCATAAAAAATATTACGTTTATGCTTCAATTCTGAAGGTTAAATATTGTTTTAAACCATGGTTTATGCATGGATCAGAAGAATTTCAATCTGAAAATGTTGACTGAGCTTAGTTCCCTGATGGGTAATTCCAGATTAGGGAAATTCAAACATACTTGTGAAATGCAAGCATGGTTTTATTTATTAATGGTTATTAATCACTTAAAATCAAAACAAGACTTTCTAGGTAAAGAGACCAGACAATTAGCTAGCATGTTTGAAGGGCAAACAGCGGTTAATTCATGAACTTACTAATGGCTTTCCCCTGAACATTAGCTGGCATTCTTCCTTTATTTTTGATATATGCAAATCTTTTGCTTCAATATTTTGAAAAATGCATTTGATGGGGGGATTACTCCTTACCCTTCTACAAACAGCAATTTCTCTCCACCCTCAATACACAGTTTTAGCCCATTATTAGGATCCAACTATTTCTTCCCTAGTGGCCATTCTGATGAGCCTATCCATGGGCAGCTTGGCCAGTCTTTAGACAACAAAGACACAGTGCATTTTGAAATCCATACTTGAAGTCTTTTCAAATTGTTAGGATTTGCTAAAGTTTGGTGGCTGCCATATCATTTTGTTTGGCATGTATGTCAAGTGTTTACTGACTAAAATAGTTTTTAGACTCTTTTGGTTTCCTAGTTTGATTGGTTAAATTGATTGTTAAAATTCTGTATGAAAATATTAAGATTGGTGATGAAGTCCTTTCTACTATCACTTTCCCATTTCTCAGCATCAGTCGCTTTTTTAAGTAGGTCAGGTTTGAGTTGTTTTAATTACATATATATCCTTTCTTCATTTTTATTCTTTTACCTTTGTACTAAATTTGATCTTTTCCCTGAAAGTTGGAGGTTTGACTATATACAGATAATTGATTCAAGAATTATTCCCACAACAGAAACAAGCCATTTCCTGTCATTTAAAATATAAATCATCAATTTTGTGTGTGATGTTATTCAGTTTTACCATTTCTGGTGAATTGAGTTCTGGCCTTAGAATCAGGAAAATCTGAGTTTCAATCCTCCCTCAAATGTTTACTGGCTATGTAACCCCAGGCAAATCACTTTTCTCGGCTTCAGTTTTCTCATATATAAAATGAGGATGTTAATAACACCTGATTCACAGGGATTTTGTGGGGCTCAAATGAGAAAATGTGTTTAAAGTATTTCATAAAGCACTATATAAGTATAAGCCATTGTTATTTTTGTTATTTCCAACATATTCTAACTGTCAGGTCATAAGATGACAGGTTTAGAGATAAAAAAAGACCTTAGAAACCATCTAGTTCAACCCTTATCATTCTGCAGTTGAGGAAACTGAGGCCTAGACAGGTTAGTGTAAGTAAGTGAATTCACTGGGATCACACAGGTGGCAATCAGAATTTGAACCTAGTCCTTTAACTCTAAATCTATGTCTCCTTCAACTGAACCATGCTGCAAACGTAATGTAATAGGCAGACTGCTTGTATTCGTTATAAAATTTTGCCAGACTTAATCATCCAACAAACTGGAACTCTCAACAAGTTTTCATCATCAGCATCACTGAACAGTATGAGGAACCAGATCCCAAATCAGAGCAAAGGAAATCTAATACCATTAGTATGATCACAGATTTATAGCATAGGCCAACTATTGAAAGAAACAAAAGTACAAAGAGTTGGAAAGATCATGAAGAAACAAGGTAGAGAACACTTCAACCACAAAGAAACTAGTGAAAGAGGTAGGTGCTGGTTAAATGTATGCTTGAACGTAAATTCGAGCCCCTCAGCCATGGAATTGACATTGCCCTGATCCAAAATACAGTCACATTAAGTACTGTTGTTTGCCACTTGATGCTGCCTGAGAAGTAAGTGATCATCACAGAATCTAATCCTTGCATGGTTTGTGAAATCAGTCACTCAATAAGTCCTGTTTACATAGCTGAAGGATCAAGGAACTCACACCCTCCCTCAGTTTTCTAAGGGAATACAGTGGCCTGTATTTTTAGGTTTAAAAAAATAGCAAATCATTTCCATGAAAAAAGTGGGCCTATTTTTGTGTTGATGTGATAAAAGGCTTATTTCTCTCCTTTTTGTTGGAGAGACTGTTTCCTTCCTGGCAGAAATTAGGTTAGCATAAGCTGATATTTCCCTGATCCAAACTTTCCATGTGCATTTTAAGAGGGCTCTTCAATTTGCAGAATTTGCCAGCTTCCTTTCTCTGGTCCTTAAATGGCCATGTGCTTCTAGGATTGAGGGGCTAAACAGTGATTGGACATTTTGGCTGAGTTCCTGTGTGATAACCTAACCTGCTTCAAAATTGAGAAGGAAGATTAGAGCCCTGGAAATTCTGCTCGGTGAATTGGCATCATTTGGATTTTATTTACCTATCTTATTCTATGAGCTGAGGTCAACTCTGTTTCCTTTCTTTAATCTGAAATTGAGTCAAGGCAGAAAACTTTGGCACCCCTCCTTCAAATAATGACAAGTTAGTTTAATTTTACAAGAGAACATCAGTGTATGGAGTACTCCCCCAGGTGTCAGGACCTCACTCATTAGCAGGGTTCCATTGAACATGAATTTCTATAGTCAAGAAGAACATGTGTATGACCATAATTGTGGATTTCAAGTGCTGTCCAGGTTTGGTGAGTGGTCTCTGCCTATCAGGAGAGGTGAACAGAGCAATACTTCTCAATTTAACTGGGAGCAAATATTACAAGAGCCAGCCTACCAAGTCTCCTACCATTGGTGTTAATTATGCCTATGGACCCAGATGCTATAGTTATTCAGAGTATTGATGTTACTTCAAGATTTCACATGGAGAGAACATTTGGCAGGATCAAATCACCTCAGAGATACCACCCATGCAGCTGGGAAGATTTAATCCCTCCTTTGCAATCTGAGGGATCTCAGTTGCACATGTGTGCTGTTGTAAGTTGTTCTTTATGACTATTCTTTTATTTAGCAATCCTTGTATAAGCAAATCAGTAACCTATAATAAAATTTTGTTCCTAGCCTTTAATGTGAGGTATACTATTCTGAGACTCTACATTTATTCAAGAATACACAAAAATAGGAGAAAGAAACCAGTATCCTGTGATGGTGAGATCAAATACTCTAATAGGAAAAGAGTAGAAATTGAATTCTTACCTAGGATCTGCCAATTATTTTGTAACCTAGAAGAAAATCACTTTCTCCCACTATCATATTTCTTTTTATTTTAATATAGATGTAAGATACTCCCCTTTTCATACATGGACATTTTGGTTGGTAAAGGGTGCAGTAACAAAACATTTCTGTAAGGAACATTGATAAAATCACCTTCAGACCAAAAAAAAAAAAAAAGGTGGAGTAGACACAAACTATTCACAGACCTGACAGAGTTAAGTAGTAGCCATTTAATTGTCCCTATGGGGGAGTACCAATTTGACCTACCACTATGCGTGCAGGTGGGGTTAGCAATCTAGCAAGAGGGAGAAAAATGGGGTGAAGGTGCCACATTGAATGTCATGACTGAGTCATGCTATGTGGGCTTGTTTTGAATTTATTAAGATGCCCTTTGCATTGGTA
Organism: Vombatus ursinus; assembly: GCF_900497805.2. Classification (NCBI taxonomy): domain Eukaryota; kingdom Metazoa; phylum Chordata; class Mammalia; order Diprotodontia; family Vombatidae; genus Vombatus; species Vombatus ursinus. The sequence goes on along the minus strand of NW_020954604.1, from coordinate 4,268,357 downwards.
GGCCCCTATTGGAGATATTCTTCTTCTGAGAATTATTGGATACCTAAGCATCAGAAGGATACACTCATTATTTTTTTTTCAAAGTTTCCCAGTGGGCTTTCTTTTATGAATAACAACTCTTCTGTGATATCTTTGATTGTGTGAGTATTTAATTTGATTATCCATTGATTTTCTGTACCTGTTATTAAGCATGCAGGCTAACATGAGTAATAACTAAATCCCTTCTTCTTAGCAATGCAGATACAGCCACATAGAGGACCCATACAAATGAGGGTATGTCACCTGATCTAAGAAATAAAGATATGAAAATATTTTACATGATGCTTTTGAAAGTGTAGGAAAAATGAAATACTGAGTAAGAGATATAAAGAGAAGGATAAAATTTTATTTTTTGTGTAAATTACTTTAGCATGTAGTCCCTAAAAAAATTTATAGTAGGATAGTAATTTCAGAAAGTGATTGGAATCTGATTATCAAACCTCTTACAGAGGATAAAATAATACTTAGTACAGTAAAAGTGATATTAATTAATATGAGAATATCTATAAACAAATTATTAGAATTAACTTGGAAGAAAGATACATTTAAAAGACAAGAAATAACTATAAATGTTGATAGGATATAATAACCTCACCTTTAATTTTTAGGAGTTCCAATTTAGCATTTAATTGGGGATTTTTAGTTTGAGTGATTAACTCATTTTGAGTATTATAAATACCCACATCAGCTACAAAGGACCTATGAAGCAAGATGCTTTCTACCTCTGAAAGAACTGTTAAATAGAAGTATGTATAGTATGGTTCTACATATATACATATTTGTATTTAATGGTAGCTATCTCTAGTGTGGGTTGGGGAGGGAGGGAAAATATAAAAAAATGCACAGTAGATAACAGAAGAAAATTAAGAAGGAAGCTTAAAAAGCAGAGTAGTTTTGAAAATGATATGTAGTACTTATAGTTTTTTTTTAGTAAACAATGTAAAAGGTAAATTCATACTTTTATAGTGAATCCTTTTTATATTGGGCTGTGTATGTAGAAATGTTCTTTTTTTGTCTATGTATTTAAATTCAAATAATAGGATATAATAGTATAATGTTACATCACAGTGGAAACATATAAAGAGATTAAGATTTTTTTTTTCAAGGAAGGATTTAAGATTGGGTTATTTGAGTTGGATAGGCTTTACAACAGTGTTGGGTACCTGAAGATGAGAGAAGAGGTAGGAGATAATCTGATAAAGGTAGAAGCAGGAAAATAAACATCTCTGGAGAATTCAGAGATAAAAGATTCAGAATACAAAAGATAGCCAGAAAAATAGGCTCTGCAGCTTTTTCCAACATGAAGCTGTGCAGATTGCAAGAGAGCATTGCTTTGATGAGACCCGACTGGATGGAGAAATGCAGTGAGTTGGTTCTGAAACTGCTAGAATATGATTGGAGGATAGATGAACTCTGCTTCTGGGGTTATTGCTTTTTAGGGCCATCTAGAGTCTGAAAGAAAGGAAACTTCTCAAGAGTGTCTCCATTGTACTTTGTAGAGTACACTCTATAGTGTGAGAGGGGTAAAGAAAATGAGAAGACCTAGTTTTAGATCTGTTTTGATATATGCTGATATCTTTTTTGCTAAATGAGTATTATATTTTCTCAGTACCCTGTCAAGGGTGGCTGTGTGCTAAAAGAGCTTAACTTTGCTTTAGTGTCCTGAGAACCAAAAGCAGAGATGCAGATTTGTCCAGCAAGGAGAATTGTCCATCCTGTAAGGGGAGCATATAGTAGAGAAATGCTTTTATCCAGCCAGGGACATATGGTACATATTATTGCTTTAAGAAGACCAAGGACACCAAGGTTGGCAGTCCAGAGTCATGAGTTGTATTTAGTACTTGAGTTTTCCAATTCATATTCCTCACTTCTAGTTTTTTGAAGATGTTTATTATATCTCTCCCACAGACACTAAAAGCATTAGTTGTAGCATACAATGCATATTTATAGTTGAATTGTTAATTCCTGCTTTTGTCTTCAATTGAGAAAATATTTTATTTACTGCTTTTGTATTCTCATTTAATAAATGCTTCATGTTTAAGAAATCAGTTGTGTTATTGTGATTGATTTTGTGTAGTAAATGGGAAACAGTAGTAGAGGCTCAGGAGCTACTGTGATGAATAGTGAAAGCATCCATCCACCCATTTCCACCTACTCCTACACCCACACAGAATCACAGACATAGACAAAGTTACATAGACAAAGTTTATCACTAGAAGTCAGAGAGTGAGTAGTCACAATTTATTATAGTGAGCATAGCCAGCTCCCTATTGTGAAAATATTCAGTTCTTTTGGTGTGAGAGAAGTTAGGACAAATGATTCCAGAAAAAAAAAAGGTTTTGGATAACAAGCCATATTTCAAATCCAGGTTAAACAGTGTGAATATTTTTTGTTCCCTATATAGTTCTTAAAATGTTACAAATATCAACAAGTCAACAGAAATAAAATGCCACAAATTTCTGACAAGATAGGAACTGGATTCCTTGGAATCTCTTTTTAAAGACTAGAGTTAGGAGACAGGACAAAGAGCTTTGTAATAGTCTAATTGCACCATAGTTGTATTTTACTGCCTATGGTCATTTTAAGGGATTCTGTGTCTTTCTGAATCTATTCTTATTTAGCACTGTTAGGCTAAGAAGTCTTCCTCACCTGACCCCAAATTCTGGGCTTTCCTGATTTGACAATGATTTTTCTAGCTAGGAACTTCCATGAAAATGCACTAGTTTTTACTGAGAAAAATAATAGTTTGATGTATTGTTGGTTAATGATTTACATTTAAATAATGTAGAAGTGACAATGGCATTGTTTTCTTTGGAGCATAACCATGTATGTTAGCATTTTACCCCTTTTTCAGCTGCATTGGGATACTTAATATTCTCCAATTTGAGTCCAGTCAGATATTGCTTAGAAAAAAGAAGTTGTGATCACTAGAACGAATAAGGATTCAATAAGAATAGATCATAACAAGCTAAACCCATTACTTCTTCTTATACTATTGCTAGGCTGGTAAATTGGGGGAATATAAGAAATATAGTGCAACCTTTCACAAATTAATTAGGCTACAGAATACTTTAGGACCTTAAATACAATTAAGGAACCCATGATTGTTGGCCTAGGAGTATGGTTTATTTCTAAGATGAAGAGGCATTGGAGTGATTTTGGGAACCAAATAAAGAGAACTGAGTTCATTTCCAGATTGAAAAATACTGCAACCCAAGTATCTTTGATGTGTGTGTGTATACCTGTATAATTAAATATATTAAGTTAAAAAATATTACTATCATTATAATGTTCTCTTCGAACTTCTACTAACATTGTATTGAAGCATTTCACAGACCGCATACAGACATAGTGTGTCTGTATTTCAGCAAGGTTTTTGACTAAGTATCTCATTATGTCCTTGTAGAAATGTTAGAGAGGTTTGAAAGGATAACTGTAACTGGGGTGGTATTGGTGGGAAATAGTACAGGTCCCCAAGGCATTGATATTGATTTGAGAGATGTTTTCCTCCTTCAATGATCCTCTGGCCTACTGCTAACATTTCATGTGGTATGTCCAAGTGACTGATTTGGATGTATCACAAGGCCTTGGACTGTCTTCGCAGTATACCATTATGGTCACATGCACTCCATCCAGGGACTGCTCCTCTGTTTCTTTTGGTGCTCTATCTTTAACTTCAATCAAGGGGTGAAGGATGGCTGTGTTATAGGGAAGATGGTTGAGTTATCTGGAAAATGGGCTATACCTTCTCCTAGAATAAGCTCATCATTGCTAGGCTATGCCATAGATGGGCCAGGGAATGACATATCTTTGAGAAGTGACACTAAAAATCAGCTTTGGTATACCATGGTCACAGTGTGGCTTTTCCAAACCCAAAATGAGCTCCTTCCTTGTATCTTCAAGTGAATTTGTCTTAGACAACAGAATTCTTAGTTATGGTTCGGCCTCAGTGTGACAAAGATTCTGTTGAACACCAAGGTGGTGAGAGTGGGTTATTAGGTTGGGGTAATTACAGATAGAGGGGCTGATTTCTCTAAGCAACAGCTACAGAAATTTCAGAAGTGCAAAAATGCAGAAACTCTCAAACTGAAGCCAAGAAATCAGAGGTGAATAAGTTATGGCTTAAAAACTGTAGTGTCAGGTGACTAAAAAAGACTAATGAATGGCACTTATATGAGAGCAAACATAATGAATGGAGAAAGGCCATTTGGAGATGGCAGTTGGCAGTTTAGTGACTGTGTTTCTAAGAACAGGACTGAAGATAAATAGGTAATATAATATTATGGAAAATAATATAGAAAAGTATTCAAATTGTTCCTAACACATTTCTCTCAAGTTCCTGGTTTTAGTAAAGCTTGCAAATCTGAAGAAAATATAAAAAAATTGTCCAAGATTTTCTTATTTTATGTTCTATTCTGTAACTATAGGCATGATATAGCATTGTATATCTGTGTATACAAAACATCTCTTCTACTAGATTGAAAATTCCACAAGGAAAGGGGATATGTCTTAATTGCACTTATATTTTCCAGTTACAAAGAGACAGCATGATATAAAGGGAACAGGGGTAACCCTGGAGTCAAGAACTCACCTTGGGCAAGTCTCTTAACTTCTTAGTGACCCAGGCAACTCTTTAAGACTTTAAATTACATATGAACCATTGATTCTCATTGGTGGAGTAATGGGTGTGTGTGTGTGTGTGTGTGTGTGTGTGTGTGTGTGTACTGACATTTCTCTATACTGTGAAATAATTGATGCAGGAATAAAAAAGTCTTTCCATCATTCATATATAATGACAATGGTACCCTGGAAATGACAACCATAGTTTTTGTGAGAGGGTGGGGTCAACCCTAGAATAGTCCCATGTGGCATGGAACTTCATAGTTGCACTAAATGGCATAGGGCCAGTAAGCTAAATGACCATTATAGGGAAGAAAAGCATTTCTTATGCTTAATGAATGGTTGTTTTTGGTTCAAATACGGTAAGGATGAAATTATGACAGTAGTTAAACAACAATAACCCTAACATATTAATTAATGAATTGGCATCAACAAGAAAGGAGTGATATGCCACAGTGACTTATCATGTTCAATTTTCTAATCCATTTTCATGAACAACTTGGTTCAAGATGTAGAAGGTATGTTTGCCAAATTTGGGGGTGAAGATATTTGGAGACAAAGCTAACAAAATATAAAAACAGGATTCAAAAAGACATCAGTATGTTGAAACAATGGACCAAAATCAACAAAGTAAAATTGTGTTTGTATCATGTGAAATACTATTTGGGGGCTAAAAAATAATTAGATAAGCATTCGATGGAGAAGACCTGACTTTTTAAAAGTTAACATGAACAAAATAGCTATAATAGCAATAAAACACATTATCTTCTCAGTTTCCTCATCTGCAAAATGAGTATGCTGAAATTGATGCCTTCAAAGGTCCCTCCTCCCTTTAAACTTATGAATCTAAACAGAAAAAGATTGAGGATTTATTTGACCATAAATTTAAAATGAAATAGTAGTGTAATGGAGATCTTTAAAAAGCCAATATAATCTTAGGATGAATTAGCAGGGGAGATAGAATCCCCCTGCACTCTTTATTCACAATACTTTATTAAGTTCATATTAAAAAGACAATTGACAAACTAGAGATCATTTAGCACATTAAGGAGTCTGGAAACTACCAACCAACTAACCCATCAATCAATTAGCATGCATTTATTAAACACTTACTAAGTGCCAATATTATCTCCATATTAGGAGATAATAATAGATCATATTTTTAAGAGCTATGGTTGATGGAACATGGGGTGTTTAACTGAGAGGAAAGAGCCTGGGGAAAGCATCATTGGTACCTTTAAGTACTTTAAGAGCTCTTGTGTAATAGGAATGAATTTTATTCTATGTGATTCCAGAATGCCCAGCTAGGACCAACACTGGAAATTTTAATAGAGCATACATAGAGCTTAATATAAGAAATATTTTTTCCAAAAACTAGGGTTGTCCAGGCATTGAAGAGATTTGCAAAGCTATGAATTTTCCATTTCTGGAGATGTTCCAGTAGAGGGTGAATAACCATCTGCCAGGGTTGCTGCAAGAGGAACTCCTGTGCTGGAAGAAAGGAAGAAATAATGGAACTTTTATGGTTCCTCTGTATTTGATCCAAACCTTCAGACAGGCCTCTTAAGGAACTGATTCATGGAGGACAAAGACACTGAGGCATAGGAGGGTGGGGGCATCCTTGACATTCAAACTCTCCCTCTTATTACAAAGACCATGCCTTAAACCCAATTCACTCTGGCTCTCATTGATTGGACAACAATAAGTCTCTGTCCAAGCACCACTTAATGGTTACTTTTTGGGCCCTCCTGACTCAGAGTGAATGTAAATAGTACTTGTTTCTCTTTGGGGTCTTCTCCTTCAAGTTTGATTTTTTTTTTAATCAAAGGCATCATAATCACTTGACTTCTTAAAGAGGCCTATTCACTGAATGCGAATTGCCTCACTTAAAGTGAGAACTAAGGTTAAAAAGGCCAAGGTCTCCTACTGCATCCTTGGCCATCTCCAGTCATCCTGATCCATATCTGGCCACTGGACCCAGATGGCTATGGAGGAGAAAGTGAGGCTGGTGACTTTGCACAGCCCTCCCTCACTCAAATCCAATTCATTGACAAGTTAGATCATCATCTTCCTGATGTCATGGTCTTTGAGAATGAAGGACAAACCACAACAACTATAGTCTCCCCTCAATCAAAGAAGTTAGTAGTTTTCTGAACAAAACGCTAGTTGAGTTGTAGAATACGGCTCTTTTCTCAAACAATCGTACTGATGAGTATTAGTGTCCTAATGAAGTGTCTTCTCATTCTGGCAGACTGTGCTTATTAAATAGAGAGGGCCAATACAGAGAGAGAATTAAAGTCAGCTCACACAAAACACCCAGCTTTGGCATGCACAGCCACCATTCAGTGCCTTCTAAGGTATACAGACCATTTTCATTACCATGTTTAGAATTTATCTATGCTGCTTTGACTTGGGATCCCTGCTCAGCATTAGCCTGCCCCACTATAACTGCTATCCAATTGTTTATCTTTTAATATTTGACCTGTATTTGCTGGTACCCTTGGATATCTCCTTTGGACATAATTATTGGTTGTATTTAACTACTTGTTATTTATTTATATTTAATTTTCTGGATATTTATTTTGTATGATCTTATATATATACATATATAATGTATATATATACACATATATAATGTGTGTGTGTGTGTGTGTATATATATATATATGTATATCTCCTTGTCTTCCTTACAAGAATGTAAACTCCTTGTAGGTAGATACAGTATCATTTAACCACAGTGCCTGATACACAGTAGATGCTTAATAAGTGCTTGCTAATTGATTGGTTGATCTGACCCATTCAATCAAGAATAATTCCTGTCTGCCTATACCTATCCAGTGCTGAACTTCTTAGGTATCAGGCATCTCAGTAATCTGCCCACTGCCTGGGCTGATGACTGACATAAGTAAAATACTTTCCAACTATAAAATTCCTGGCTTCAGTGGAAGTTGCAATATAGTAATGTAGCTCAGATACACTATGAGTTTCAATGGCTTTTTGTAGACTGAAATTTATAGCATTTCTATGGGGAAATGTGTTCTGAGTTCCAAACAAGCAAATTCCAAGTGAAATATCAAAATTATCCTTTTTAATACTATTTTACAGAAACTCAGGAAGACTCATATGAACTGATGCATTATGAAATGAAAAGAACTAGGGAAACAGTTTACACAGTAACAACAACATGGAAAAAACAAACAAATGTGAAAAAAACTTAGGAACCATGATCAATGCAACAACTAAGTATACACCCAGAGCACACATCACTTTCTACTTTCTGATGGAGATGAAATCAAGATCCAGAATAAGTCATATATTTTAAACATATCTATTTCAGGAATTTGTTGTACTTGACTACACATATTTTTACAAGGATATTTTTTTCTTTTTCTTTTCTTTTTCCAGTGAGGGAGGAGAGAAAATAGATACTTGTTAACTGAAAAATATATATATATATAGTGAGTAGAGAAACACCTATACAATGCTTTCTTTTTTATCTACTTGACATGTGTCCCAAATTTATATTTTCTCATGTTGATACTCTACAAATAGATTTTAGGAGTGGAGGCAGTAAATATTGGAGAGGCTGGAGGACTGATCCTTATGGTTCCATTGTTTAACCTTCTACTATAAACATCATTATATATCTTTATAGGAGAAGAATCCTTGTAGCATATAAGGAATGCTGGACCTGGATTCAGGAAACATAGATATAATCTTGGCCATATCACTCCATTTCTAATGTAAAGATCTAGAAAGGAAGAAGAAAATTCTTTGTTATTACTTCATTTAGTATATATAACCTTTTATGACTTCAACATGTTATATTTTAAAATCAATGCTAAAAGCCTAGATTACTGAATACTGAAATTCTAATATACAAAGACAAGGCTAATCCTAAAAGGGAATACCACATATAGATCAGATTAAAAAGCTTCACAATTTGTACAAAATCGGTGATTTACATGTCAGAGAATGTAGAGGCATATAATTTAAAGACATGAAATTTTATGTAAATAAAAAGACACGCATCTTCAATAGCAGAAAATCAATTTTTTATTATTATTATTTTATTGTCAGAATCTATTTATTAGTGTAAAGAACTCTTGGTTTAGAAACTCCCCCAATCTTGGCAGATTGGCAGCTCATCTATTGTAACTCATATTCTTGGATGGTAGCCTAGGGCACCAAGGGATGAAGAGATGTGTCCCTAGTCACACAGCAGGTATATATCAGAGATAGAATCTGAACAACTTCTTTACTCTAAGGCTGAATTCCTATTCATTCTATTATACTGTCTCTCATCTCTTATTGTTATCATTATTATTACAATATAAATAAGATTAAATTATAATATTTGACTTTGAGTAAGTCACTTCTCTATCTTTGATGTTAAATTTTCTCATCTGTAAAATGGAGATAACAATTGCAGAGTCACCTCATGGGGTTGTGAGGGGAAAGTGTTTCATAAACCCTAAAGAGTTATACAAAAAATTGGGGCAGCTAGGTGGCACAGTTGATAGAGCACCGGCCCTGAAGTCAGGAGGATCTGAGTTCAAATTCGGCCTCAGACCAAACACTTGACACTTACTAGCTGTGTGACCCTGGGCACGTCACTTAACCCCAATTGCCTAAAAAAGAAAAAAAAAATGTAAAAAAAAAGAGTTATACAAATGTGGACTAGTATTAATCATTATTATCATAACCAATATTCTGAGTATGAGGCTGATTCTGAAAGCATTCCCAAACATGTTATTACCGATTATTCTATGACTTTGCCTGAAAATCTGGATACTCATCCTGTTAACCTCTTAAGATTCCCCAAAGGACAAACACAAGCAACAAATTTCCAATTCAGATTTTCCTGGTTATACCAAGCAAATCAAGTATTCTTCACTTCCTGATGAAAGCTGTTGTGTAGCATTTAAGTAGGTGCCAAGTACTCTTAAGTAACTGCTGCATTCTGCTCTGGCTGGTTGAATTGCTAGTCTTATTTTTAGTGGAAAGTCTCTGAAGTGCTAGGGAAAAGACCCTCAGAAGAAAGTACTATGTATAGCCCAAAATGAAAGCCTCAAGTATCAATGCAAATGCAAAATATCTGATAAATGAAATCAATGTGTTCTCAAATAACTAATCTAATGTAATTTTGGTGTCAATAAAAAAAAGCAGTACAACATGCTGAAATCATAAATGGTTATGCATGCAGCTGATAACTGTAGCAGCAATTGAGAGTTTTCTCTCCCTTTTCCAGATGTTCACATCAGAAATAAAAGGTTTACTCCTCATCTTTCCCCCTCCTTGATTCACATGCAGAATTAAATAAAATCTGACAATATGTTTCCAAACTAAATTTGGAAAATGCAGTTATCTCGGTGAGAAGGTAGTAAGTGTGGCTCGTGAAGGGGAAAGTAAAGGCTCTACATGGAAGGTAATGAGATTGGTTTATCTATTTGTGTGTTCATTATGTATTTTTTTTTCTGCTTAACCTTTTTTTTTGGGTTAAGTGAAGCCTGTACCACATTCGTTGTTGTTTGTCCTTCCTTCTGGAAGAGGGCTATGACATCAGGGAGGTGACACCATCACATACAAGTGAATTGAATTTAAGTGAAGAAGGAGTGTGCAAAGTCACCAGCCTCACTTTCTCCTCCAGAGCCATCTGCATCCAGTGGCAAGATATAGATCAAGATCATTGGAGATGGCCCTGGATGCAGTGGGAGACCTTGACCTTTTTAAACTGTCTTATGCCTCAGTTTGACTAAGACCATGACCATTCAGTAATTAAGGTTAATCTAAATGGTGTGAGAGTCTGAAATGGCCAAAGACCCTTTGATATTTTTTTCTGTAGAGCTTTACTATAAGCCACAATATATTCTTGTTAGGGGAATATGGGTGAGAAGGTAAAAGAAGAAACATAAAAGTTCAGAGGATTAAGAGTCACGAGGTTTATTAGTTACAGGCATGCAAGTACATGTGATTCCCTCACACTATAGTCCCATGGATACTTATTGGTGGTTCCAGGATAGAACAATCTATGCTTCCTGATAGAAAGCCCAGATCTCCTGGATTGCTACCTTTATATTAGATTGTTGTTGCTGAGGAGATTCTGAGGGACTGAATGGGAGGGAGACCTTAGCTGTAATCAGCAGGTATTCTGGAAAGTAAAAATGACCCCTTCCCCCTCAACTACAAAGACACTATGATTAGTAGTTTGCTGAAGTGGTGCAGTGGATGGAGTGCCAGACCTTGAGTCAGCAAGACTACTCTTCCTAAATTAAAATCCAGCCTCAGACACTTACTAGCTGTGTGACCCTGCACAAGTCATTTAACTTTTTTGCCTCAGTTTCCTCATCTATTAAAATGAGGTGGAGAAGGAAATGGCAAACCATTCCAGTATCTTTGCTAAGAAAACCCCAAATGGTATCATGAACAGTCAGACACTACTGAAAAATGACTAAACAACAACAAATAATACACACCAGAATTGAGGGAAGTTTACCAAACTAACAGCTTGCTAACCTTGCATTCATAACCCTAAATGTAGCTGATACAAGTTAGTTGTTGAGTACATGAGAGCTTCCCTGTATACCAATATACAAACAGGTCAATCAGTAATCAAATATGGAATTACATTTATCAGCTAGGACCTAGCAATAGGCCATTCCTCATAGTTCTTAGGGAAGATCCTGAACTGGGGAACAAAAATGAGCTAAATACTGCTGTACTCAGGGGAAACCTTGGGTGGGGAAATAAGCCAAAAAGAGAGATTTTTAGATATTGAATTTGATGCACATAGGACTTTTGGGAGGTGCTAATGAGATGATGGATGTAAAACACTTTGCAAACCTGAAAGTTGCAGTTATATTCATGCTTATCATCATCATCATCATCATTATTAAAAGCCTACAGTCACTAGACCTCCAACCTAATAACAATTTCATTCTCTGTGTCTTTTACTGAACTCCAATTGACTTCAGTGTTTATAGAGTAATACTGGGGTATGCTGGTAAATATTTAACAACCAGGCTGCCCAAAAAAAGTACACAAACACACTTTTAATTTTAATCTGCATCTTAAGAATTAGGTAGTTCTATCAATTTTGTCTTCAAAAACTTCTTTAGACACTTTCTAATTTGTCAATAACTCTCTTTAAGAACAGTGAACCAAATTGAACATACTCATTAGTCAGTTAATAAACATTTATTAAACATCTACTAAGTGACAGGCACTGTGCTGGAATACAAAGAAAGGCAGAAGACATTCCCTGCCCTCAAGGATTTTGGTTATATATGGTCTCTAATGATGTATTGGGACCATCACCTCCCTTGTTCTGAGCACCACGCTTCTATTAATGCATCCTAAGACTGAATGAGTTTTTAACACTTGGGTCTCAGCCCTGGCCTATGTTGGCCTGTGATGAATTAAAACAAGCCTTCTTCATTTGACCTCCTGTCAAGTTGGTTCTTTCAGATCCTATATTAATGCAGTTATATTTTTTAACATTAAAAAAGACTTCAAATTTGTCCTTATTAAATTTTCATTTGGAATTACAAGGGTGACTCTGAATGATGGTTCTGTCATCCAGTGTATTAGCTAGCCCTCCTACCTTTGTCTTACCTATATGCTTGATTAGTGTGTCTCCTATGATTGAAGCCATTGATGGAAATGCTCAACAGGAAATGGTTAAGGACAAGAATTGTTTATGAGGAAACTGAGGATGAAAGAGCCAGCTTTCAACTTATTGTCAGCTCTCTTCTGAAGGTACAGATAGGGGATGGAAATAATGCAGTGTGATACAATGGGAAGGGCATTGGCTCTGGAGCCAGACGGACAGGGTTTAAATCCTATTCTCATGCTTATTACCTGTGTGGTGTGGGACAGATCACTTAACCTCCCTGGGCTTTAGTTTCCTCATATATAAAATTCCAATTCTACTGGAATATGTGGTACCTGAGAGATCATCTAGATCTAAGATCTTATGAGTGAATGACCTCATGAGGTCTCTTTCAGCTTTAGCATTTTGTGATTTGGAAGTACATCTAAAGTAGTGTGTAAAGTTCCACATAGTGGAATAGCTCTTCAGTCAGTGATTATTTTCTGACACTCTTAACTGGATTGTATTACCCCTACTCATTTGGGATGTCTATCAACAACCCAATCTCACAATGATCTCCCAATTAGCTGCTGAGCAATTTAGAATTGATGACTTTAATTATTCAGCTATTGAATGCAAATGCAAATTTCCAAAAATAGATGTTCTTCAGTAAAGAAGCTTTTATCCAGGCAGAGGTAGGACAGGGCTATGTAATGGGGACAATATCCTGAATTTCCACTGGCTGTGTGAAGGCAGTGTGATCAGGCAACTCCCTGCCAATTTGGGGGCATATGGAGTGTCCAGGGAGGACTAGCACCTCTAGTGTGAGGGCTTGCTGAGCCCCTTTCAGGGCTGCTCATTCACCTTTGGTGTCTATCTGCCACTTCACCTGTGACTTCAAGAAGCTATAGCTTGTGTAGCAACCACATCCCCTAAAATCATCTCAGTGGATGAGCTAAACCAGGTTGAGGATAACTGACAGGTCTCAAATCTTCCAGTGAGTTAGGGGGATGTCCACCCCAAGACTTGCCTTATAAGTGGATGAAAACAATTAATTCCAGTGGCCATGACAGTGGCTGAAGCAGGCTGTGTGGAGCTTAGGGAGCTTGGTCAGACATCAAAGATGCCAAAGTCATATGCTGCATCTGAGACCATCCCCAATCATCTTGACTTAGATCACCCCCAGTCATCCTGACTTTTATCTTACTACTAGACTTCATGACTGTGGAAGAGAGATTGAGACTGATGACTTGTGTAACTCTGCCTTACTTAAATCCAATGCTTGGTCAAATCAAGACATCACAAGGTGATGTCACTGGTCAAAAAAAAATCGGCCAATTTGATGAGTCCCCCTAGTCAACATAATGAGATTACAGAATGTGTTACTGTTTGGAAGTGTATCTCTAAGGGATCAACATATTTGCCTCCAGCTCCTTGCTGCAAGAACTGTGGAGGCTCCTTCTATTGTTCCCAATGAATGGGGCTGACTTCAAGATGATTGGCAGCCAAGAGTCAGCAGCAATGGTCTCTTGTCAGAAGAACCACCTTTTCCTGTGGCCTATAAAAGTTGGCTTTCAAATGATTTCTTTTCATATTATTTCTTTCTCATGGACTTCCAAATGGGGGTGCAGCTTCCCTTTTTCCTCCCCCTCACTTCCCACCCAGGAGTAGAAAATGGAGACTTGCAGGAGAAGCACATGATGAGATGCTTATAACAGCTAGGTGGAACAATGGATGGAAGATTGAACTTGGAGTCAAGAATAATTGAGTTCATATCTTCACCCTCTGTGTAACTCTGGGCAAGTCACTTACAGTTTCCTCAACTGTAAAAAATAAGATAAGAATAACACATACCTCACAGAATTGTTGTGAAGATTGCATGGGACAATGTGCATAAAGAATTTTACAAACTTTAAAGCACTGCATATATATATATATATAGATAGATAGATAGATAGATATTATTTTGCTCTTATTTTTTTCCAGGTAGCCTGAAATAGAAGCTTATGGATCTTGAACTCCTGACCACCTTATGCTTTTTACTTCATTCATTCATTTGTTTATTTGTTTATTTTTGTGCTGAGTGTTTGTGACAAAGGGTTTTCCAGCTTAAGTTCAATAATTTCTAAGAGATTAAAAATTTCTGAGAGTGAGTTGGGCACTAGTTTCCTAGAAGGAAAAAATATTTCCATACCTATGAGCCTATTTGAAAATGAAGAGTGACTTCATCACAAGATCAACCCTACACTTGAAGCCATGCCATTGAGGGAAAGGACAGAGAGTGGGGAGAGAGTTGAATCTTGCCAACCTTTCTATATCCATGCTTTGTTTGGATGGAGCAGGTTCTAGGTGAATGGGAATGAAGACTATTTGTTCAGTAATTTACTACAATAGATATTTTTAACACTCTCAGGGAGTCTAATGGGATATTTGAGGTTTTTTTTAATGTTTCAACATTATTCATAAGCTCTTGTGAATTTTTTTTGCATCTTATGCATATTTTTTGTAGTGCATGAAATAAAGGCTTTCCCATAATGCTATCCCTATTCCATATTTAGTGCCTACATGGCGATTGGGGTTTTTGTTATACACATTTGGGGATACCTAGAAAAGAACTTTGTCTTAGAAATAATTCTGGATTAATTTCAGGTAAAGGCAATGAGGTAAAGAGAGTTAATGATAAGCCCCCAGATCAGACCCAATATGCATGAGCCCAGAGCCTCTGGAGTTCAGGTGGGGTGATAGTGCTGGGTCTTGAGTTACAATATAGTTCTAAATGAGTTAGAGCAATTTGTATAAATAACATGGACACTAAATTGAGTCCCACTGCTGAAGGTTGGATTTGGGCTAATGTCCAAAACAGAGATCAATTTTGTGAGTTAGTTAATTTTCTGTTTTCCAATCTAATCAGCCATTCCCCCCCACCAATTTCATTATATTTATTAACACCTGTCAAGAAAATATGGCATTTTGTTTGTCATTGGAATTTCCTTGAGAAGTACTGGGGCTTACTCAATACAGGGGGAGAGTGTTAATAGAAAAATCACTGGATTTGACATACGATCTGAATTCAAATCCTGGGTCTGCTATTTGCTACCAGTTCAATATTTGGAAATTTACTCTGGGACTCAGTTTCTTCCTGTGTAAAATGAGGGAGTTAGGCTACTACTCTAAATTCTATTCTGGCTTTAAATTTTATGAACATAGTGACAGTTGTAATCAAAGCAAGCAGTCTATCCTAATTTAACTAATTATTGTCATTCACAATGGAACTGCAGCTAGAATCTTAATTAAGAAATGTCCTAATTGTTCTTTGTTGTTTATGTCCCTCATCCTTTCTCTAGTCATTATAGATTATGCAATCTGTGCATTTATTATCTTCTACTAAAAGACTCCTCTGCTGCCTCATTGTGGAATGCAGGTGACCCTGGTTTTCCAAAGTTTTGGTAGTGGAACACACACTTTGACAAGTCCTACCACTTATGAATGAAAGGTTTCATACATAAACCCTTCCTAGGATTCTATGCCTATAGTCTGAGGAACAATCTAGCTAAATTCTAAGAGGTTATTCACCAACCAGGTGATTAATTTTGGAGAATGTGGTAACTCATGGAACTGGCCACAAAGGTTTAGAGGAGTTGCATTTCATGGTCATGAAAAAGAGACCTACACTGATGAAATAAGGGACCCTGCATGTATTGAAACCGGCAAATGTGTGAAATACAAGCTGTTTTTTTCTCACAGGGCTCACATATGGCTCTCTATCCTATAGCTCACAACTATATAGGGCTTTAGTATTTACAAAATGCTTTCCTCAAATGACCTTTGGAGGTAGATAGTGAAAGCATTATCTCCATTTTGCAAATCAACAAGTACTTACTAATCACCTGCTTTTTTGCTAGGTACTGTGTTGGATGTTGGGAACACAGAATGGAAAAAAAGAAAACTAACCATAACTTACAGTCTAGCCAAGGGAGATGATACTTACATACATAAACATATTCAAAATAGATTCAAGGTGATTTCTTTTCTGGGTGGGGGGAGAATCCTAGAAGAAGAGTAAATTATGCAGAAGATGGTACATGAGCTGTACTTTGTAGGAATCTAGGGATTCTGAGAGTTACAGGTAAAGAAGGAGAGCGTTACAAACATGCCAGTAGAAAGGCTTGGAGGAAGGAGAGAGTGTCATAAGAGTAACAGCAAGAAGGACTCTTTGGTTGCACTGAAGTATGCATGGAGGGTAGGTACATGCAAGGGTAGGATGGATACAGTTTGAGATGGATTTAAATACCTTGCAAAATAATTTATATGTGATCCTGAAGGTAATAGGAAGCCATCGAATGACTTTTTTTTTTAAAGTAGGAGAGTGATGTGATCAAATGGAAAGTGAGTTTGGCAGCTATATGAAAGACAGATTGAAGGGTGGAAAGGCTGGGGCAAAAAAGATCAATTAGAAGACTGTTGAATCAGTGTAGAGACTGAGGCTTAGTGAAGTTAACTTGCCTAGAGTCTCTAGTCTAGGTTTCCAAGACATTAACACTCTATTTTGGGGGTGGGGGAAAGAAGAAATGACAGATGGCACTTAATAGGTTATACCTTCCCTAATTCCCATCCCCAGAATGATTTGCATTTTAACACAGAACAAAACCTTTAAAACAGATGAATGAAATTCAGCTGTGTTATTTCACATGTTAGCTATCCTTGAAGAAATACTCCTTGCTCAGGGAGACCTTACCCCATAGACCTAAAATTATAGCAAGTGGGCAGGCCATCTACTGTACCTCAAGTACATAGTCTTCTCTGAAGTACTTTCTCACCCATTTTCTGCTTCAAACAATGCCAGGAATTTTTTCATGGCTTTATGGGGTTAAGGGTGAAGATTGTGGTCATGGCAGAAAGTAGAGCTAATTGGAGCAGCTAGGTGGTACACTGGATAGAGCAACGGCCCTGAAGTCAGGTGGACCTGAGTTCAAATCCGGTCTCAGACCAAACACTTGACACTTACCAGCTGTGTGACCCTGGGCAAGTCACTTAACCCCAACTGCCTAAAAACAAACAAAAACAAAAAAACAAAAAACAAAAACCAGAAAGTAGAGCTAATTGACCTCATAAAGTTCCAATCAGTGCTGTTCCTTGGATACAATAATTCCAAGAAATAACTCTAGGCCCCCTACTTTCAGGGCCATAGAGTCTTCTGAAACTAAGAATTAAGTCAGGGAGCGTGAGACCCATTTGAGCTTCTTCTCACCAGAAGAAGGCTGAAATCCTGGACTGGCCAATCAGAGAGGATGATTTGAGACTTTCTGAACTGACATACCAACAAACCTCTGTGATGCATCATGAGTGAAACCAAGATCTTTCTGCTGTGTCAGCAAACACAAGACTGGATTAAGCTTGCACTAACTTCTTGAATCAGGGGCATTTCCTTGCTTTATAGGAACAGTAATCTTGGCTTACAAAAGGCCAAATATACTGAATCAGGGGCATTTCCTTGCTTCATGGCTTTAATCTGTGCAGTCTAACCCCAAAGCAAGCTCAGTTCTGACTACAGCTCTGCATGCCTGCTGCCACCTTGAGAGAGAATAAAATAGGAATACAACCTAATTCAGTTCATCTTTCTTAGATTGAATTCTGGAGGTTGATAGGAGTCATCCAGTAGGGAAGAAAAAAAAGCAATCCTCCAGTTGGGCTTAAAAAAATACAATCCATAATGCCAATAGTCATTTCCATAGAAAGTGTGAGATTTCCCTTCCCCATTTTAAATGTATTTTTTTAAATTGTTATGAATTAACAAACATTAACATTTCAATTTACAAAGAACAGAAAAAAGAGGATTATATATGTGAAACTAAACTTCTATCAGATAATTTTAAAAGTGTGTATTAAATTGATGACAATAAAAACAAAACAGTCCTCATCTATTTCCTCTTATTCTCTCTTCTGTGTATTTTAAGTGTTTCTTTGATTCTTATTTGATTATTATTATTTTTTTGGCCATTCTACCTGAACAAAAACTTACACTTACACACACACACACACGCACACACACCCAGCATATGTGTTTATGTATACATGTGCACATAGACATGAGTTTTTATTTATGTAGATATACACATATATGTATATATTTTTTATATAGTACATGCATATACATAAAAGGGGCAGTTTGGTGGCACAGGGGATAGAGTGCTGGGCCTGGAGTCAGAAAGATTCATCTTCTGGATTTTAAGTCTGGCTTCAGACACTTAATTAGCTGTGTGAGCTTGGGCAAATCACTTAACTGAGTCAGTTTCTGCATTTGTAAAATGAATTGGAGAAGGAAATGGCAAACCACTTCAGTGTCTTTGCCAAGAAAACCCCAAAAGGGATCACAAAAAGTTGAACATGACTGAAAAAACAACAACAATAAAAAGGGACAGTACCTTAGCCTAAAGAAATGCATTTCTAATGGTAGAATTTCAGGCACCAGCTGTAGGCTGGTGGGAGAGATATTTTTAGACTATACCACCTGAATGACTGTTTCTCTCCCTATCTATAAGTCTGGTTCTTTTTTCTTCTTCATGCTTCTAAGTTGATGATTCTGAAGCTGCATCAGGAAGGTTCCTAGACTCTTTATGACCCTGCCTTTGCACAAAGACTAGTTTAATCCTAGTAACGACTCATTAAAGGCAATTACTTTTGCTGTAAAAATGATGGTTTAGTGTTCTTTTATTTAAGGGGAAAAATCAGATAATCCCAAACTGGTTAATTTGGAGTGCATTTTATTTCTGGTCCCTTGCATTTCAATTTAATAAGGCTTTACTGTCAATGAATAGCATCTTTCACCCAAATGCCCCAGGACTTAGGCAGAGTGCTATTTTAGCACTAAACAACACAAAAGGAAAGGAAGGTTGGAATAAGAGGAAACGAGAAAGAATTCCCTACCCATCTGAGTCATTATGTAAGAAGCAGCTTCAAAAATTGGCCAAAACGGATTAAATTCTTTCTAAACATCACACTGTGCATTTAAGTCTAATGGGAAAGGAGCTTAAATGAACATTTGAAAAAATAGTAACAAAATTCAGTGTACAAATTGCTATCATGCCTGAACCAAACTGATTGCATTTTTCAAAGTCTTTTCTCATTGACCACCCCTTTCCGTTATCCCTGCTTCCTCCAAAAGAAACCCTCAAATTTAATGTTCAGTGACTGTACAATGGGTTGGCCTTCCTTGGAAATATTTAATCTTTGTCTTTCTCTTTAATGTGATAGACTCAGAAAATGCTTGAGTTTTAGAGCTGGAAGTGTCAACAGTCAATCACAACATCGAGAGGCATGTATGAAAAACCAAGTTTATTACAAGAGAAATGAACATGCATGTGGAACCCAAAGAGTTCACAATCCTTACAGATGTTTGTGTATTTATGACAGTTCAACAAAAGGAGGAGAAAATAGGGCGGGGCACGGTATGAGAGGGGAAAGGTGCAGTAACTTGTCCCAAAGGGGAAGAGCAAGGTGATGGCAAAAACCCAAATTCTTTTCCCTTGGGAACTGCTAGGCTAGGAAGATAGGGGAGTCTGCTTATCTGTAAAGGACCCCAGCTGCACAAACATTTTTTCCAGCCTGGCACAGACTGGATGGCACCCGTCTTGCCACCCAAGGGCACCCAAAGAATCCAGCTTGCGGTGAAAACAACAAATTATGTCAGCTGACGGAGGCTTCATCCTTGACACCTTCAGGGTCTCCTGCCTCCTCAGGTTCCAGTGTTTCTGGAAAATATAGTAACTAAAAAAGACAAGTTCAGGGGACCCCTTAAACATCCCTTAGGTACCTCCAGAGGTCATCTATTCCAACTCAAACCTGAAACATGAATATGCTTTCTGTAACATCCCTGACAACTTGTCATTCAGCCTTGAATACTTCCAGAGGTGGGGATCTTATCTCCTGCTGAGGAACACCCATTGCTTTCTTGTGACAAGCCAATGTAATGGAAGAAAATGGATTTTATTTGTTTTTCAGTTACCTACCCTTCATTCATTCCTATAAAGTCAAATAAGTTCTTGGCCTAAATCTTGGAAACTCCTATACTTAAGCAGTTTTCTTATTCTATATTTGTTCAAATGGAATGGTGAGGATATGTAATCATATTGTCTTGTTTTGTTTTGTTTTTCAAAAGGAGATTCTTTACTTTGTGGAGTATTTTCAGTAGCATAGGGTTTTACCTTCTGCCATCCTAGCTTGTCTAAGAGTCAATGAAATTCAGTTCAGCAAGCATTCATTGAGCACGTACTATGGACCAAACCCTATACTTCTGGGAGATACAAAATAAAACTAAAAATTTGTCCTGCCCTTAGGAAACTTGTTCATAAAATTTAGAATTGACCCAAAAGGAAACACCACTGCAAATGCTGCTTATAAGTAGTTATGTTTATACATGTCTGATCAATCTGACAAATATTTATTGAAGTTCTACTCTGTTAGCTAGGTGGAAAAATGGAGAGAAAGTGTGAGATTTGGAAACAAGAAAACCTGAATTTGAATCCCCTCAGAAACTTACTAGCTTTGTGATCCTAGAAAAGTCGTTTAAACTCTTAGCTTCAGTTTCTTCCTCTATAAAATTGATATAATAAATGCATCTATCTCCCAGGACTTTTGTGAGGATCAAAAAAGATGACATATATAAAGCACTCTGAAAAGTGCTACATAAAAGCTAACTCTTATTGTTGTTATGCTCACTCTGTGAGACATGATAAAGAACATGAAGGAATTTGAAGGAATGGTCTCTGTTCCTAAAAAAGCATGCTCCTGACAAAGAAATAACAAAAACTGGTATTTGCATAACTCTATAAAGTGCTTCACATACTTCTATAAGCCTGAATTTACCCATATGTAATGTTGGAATAATAATTAATCAACTAATCAATCAGTCAACACTTTTTAAGCACTTGCTATGCTAGAATCTGACTATACAAGGAGAGAAACAAAATGTCCTTGATCTCAAGAAACAAACATCCTTTTAGGGCAAGCAATATGTACTTATACAAATATACATGATTTTAAAAAAGAAATATAAAGTAGTTTAGGGAGGGAGAGCACCACTAGTTGGAGGGATCAGGAAAGACTTCATTCAGAAAGTGGTGCTTGATCTGAATAGTGAAGGAAGTAAGGGACTTTATGAGTCCCTTCATCAAAAACAGAGGCTTTTTGAAGTGGAGAGGATATTTTTTTTTGGTGGGGGAACAAGATGATTTATATTTTGGACATAATTGAATTCATTATTGGACATAATTCAAACTGGTTTGAAATTATCAATAGGGAGTTAGTAAAGTATGGCAAAGAACTCAGGAGGGTCATTGGGTCTAGATATATGGATCTAAGAGCCAGTTGTACAGAGATGATAATTAAACCCATGGGAGCTGATGAGGTCACCAAGTGAGAGTATAGAGAATAGATAAGAGGAATAAGGAAAACATAAGGAAATATAAAGAAATAAAGAAGGAAAGATTCTTATTTTACAAGCAAGGAAACTGAGGCTCATATAAAGAAGGTGACTTGCCTAAGATCACACAGCTAATTCATGATAGAGCCAAGATTAGAACCCAGTCTACCTAATTCTGAATTCAGTCCTCTTTTCTGTATAAAATATATAAAAAGTATAATAATGTATTATATATGTACAAATATGTATTAAAATGATAATAATGAAAGCAGACCTTTATAGAATGCTTTAAAATGCTTGTTCTTTCCTTTGTAATACTAATAGCTAACACTTATACAGTGTTATATATACATTAATAATTCATATCATTATAGCACTTTCAGGTTTACAAGGCACTTGTAGAATAACTTTGTGTAAGTATTATTAGATTTCTTATAGTTCAGATAATTTCAGTGCCAAACCTGGTAGTCTTTTTTCTCTGTCTTCATAGCATTTGACACCGTTGACACCCCCTTTCACCCATGATACTCTGTCTTTTGGGGCTATCATAGCACTATACTCTCCTGGTTCTTATCCTACCTATCTGACAGGTCTTTCTCAGCCTGTTGTAGGTAATCATCCATATAATACCTCTTAACTGTTGACATTCCTCAAGGTTCTGTTTGGGCTTAGTGGTTAAGTGACTTGCCCAGGACTGAGTGACTCAAAGTTCATATCTCTATCTGCTGTACAAACTAGATTGTGATTCTCAGAGAACCTAAAGTTAAAGAGGCCTGGGTTCAAATCCTGTGTCTGAAAATAGTTGTGTGACCTTGAGTAAATCAATTAATTTCTTTGGTCTTCAGCTTTCTTATCCATAAAATGAGGGTGTTTTGACTAGATGGCCCCTAACATCCCTTCTTCATCTAATTTTTTTTGTCTCTTATTTTATTTTTTTCTCTATTACACATAAATGGTAAATGGTATATAGATATACATATGTGTATTTATATAAGTATATATACACACATATATGTGCATATAGCTATATAAATTTACACACACACATATATGAATGGCAAAAAAAATACCATTCATTTAAAAAAATTGAGTTCCAGATTTTCTTTCTTCCTCCCTCCCTTTTCTCCTCCCTCCTTAAGAAGGAAAGCAATTTGAAATATATTATATGTGTGAAGGCACGTAAAAAACTTATTTTCATATTAGCCATATTGAAGGTGAAAACAGAAAAAAATGAGAAAAATAAAGTAAAAAAAAGTATTCTTCAATCTGCATTCAGACTCCCTCAATTCTTTCTCTGGAGATGGATAGCATTTTTCTTTTTTTTTTTTTTTTTTTTAGGCAATTAGGGTTAAGTGAATTGCCCAGGGTCACACAGCTAGTAAGTGGATAGCATTTTTCATCATAAGTTCTTCAGAATTATGTTGAATGATAGTATTACTCAAAATAATTGTTGTTGCTGTTGTTTGTCCTTTGTTCTCTAAGAGGACCATGATGTCAGGAAGATTATGCCATGACTTGTAAATGATTTAGGTTTAAGTGAGAGAGGGCTTTGCAAAGTCACCAGCCTCACTTTCTCTTCTGGAGCCAGCTGGGCCCAGTGGCAAGATACAGATCAGGATGACTGGAAATGGTACCCACTTAAAATAGCTAAGTCATTCACAGTCAATCATCATACAATATTGCTGTTACTGTGTACAATGTTCTCTTGGTTCTGCTCACTTCACTCTGCCTCAGTTAATATAAACCTTTCCATTTTTTTTCCTGAAAGCATTGTGCTTATCATTGCTTATAGTACAAGAGTATTCTATCACAATCATATATCAAACTTGTTCAGTCATTCTCCAATCAATGAGCATTTCTTTCATTTCCACTTTTTTGTCATCATAAAAAGACCTGCTATAAATATGGTTGTACATATATGTTCTTTTTCTTTTTCTTTGATTTTTTTGGGGCACATACGTGGTAGCAGTATTGCTGAGTCAATAGGTATGCATAGTTTTATGGCATACCTTTAGGTTATGTTTAGGCATACTTCCAAATTGTTCTCCAGAATGGCTGATTAGTTCAAAACTCCACCAACATTTAATTAGTATTTTTCTTTCATCCGCTTTAGCATTTGTCATTTCTGATAGGGGTGAGGTGGTACTTAGAGTTAATTTAATTTGCATTTCCCTAATCAATAGTGATTTAGAGTATTTTTATATGACTATCGATAGCTTTGATTTCTTCTTCTGAAAACTGCATAACCTTTGACCATTGATCAATTAGGGAATGACTTAAATTCTATTAAATCTGACCCAGTCCTCTATATATTTGAGAAATTAAGTTTTTACCAGAAAAACTTTCTATAAAATTTTCCCCCAATTTCTTGCTTTTCTCCCCAATCCTGACTGTATGGTTTTTGTTTGTGCAAAATCTTTTTAATTTAAAGTAATCAAAATTATCCATTTTATATCCCATAATGCTCTTTGTTTCTTGTTTTGTTATAAATTCTTCCCTTATCCATAGATCTAACAGGTAAACTATCTTATGCTCCTCTAATTTGCTTATATCACCCTTTATGTCTAAATCATGTACCCATTTTGACCTTACCTTGGTAAATGGTACAGAATGTTGGTCTATACCTAATTTTTGCCAAAATGCTTTCCAGTTTTTCCAGCAAGTTTTGTCAAAAGTTCTTGCCTCAAAAGTTTGGATCTTTGGGTTTTTCAAATACTAGATTCCTATGGTAATTTACTACTGTTTATTGTGGACTTAATCTATTCCACTGCTCTACCACTCTATTTCTTAACCAGTACCAGATTGTTTTGATGATTAATGCTCTGTGATACAGTTTGAGATCTGGTACCACTAGGCCATATTCCTTCACTTTTTTTCCATGTAATCTCTTAATATTCTTGACTTCCAGATGAATTTTATTTATTTTCTAGCCCCATAAAATAATTTTTGGTAGTTTGATTGGTATGGCACTGAAGAATTAAATTAATTTGGGTAGAATAGTCATTTTATTACACTGGTTCAGCCTACCTATGAACAACTAATTTTTTTCCCATTTGCTCAGGTCTGACTTTATTTCTGTGAAAAGATTTTGTAATTGTGTTCATAGTGTTCCTGTTTTTGTTTTAGCAGGTAGACTCCCAAGTATTTTATATCTCCTACAGAAATTTGTCTCTCAAACATCAAAATTATTCTTCTAAACTCATGATTTTCTATTCCCTTTCAGCTCTAATCTTTCCATACAAAAATGTAAATTAGAATAACATGGATCTTTCTTTGGAGCATCTCCCTTCTGTTTATTTAAACCTTTTCTATTCTTTCTGTCATTGTTTTATTGAAATCATTCATCCTTGCAATGCCTTACTTTGCTTTCTCCCATCCTATCCCTTGCATATTAGTAATGAAGATGTTAAATAACATTAAGCTCTGGAAAAAAATTCTCTGGATCCTTCCTTTGGATTCCTTCCCCAAAATTAGTCGTTGATTGTGCATCATTATCCTCATGGCATTCCCTTCAGTCACTTTTCAATCCATCTGACTATGCCCCCATCCAAGGAAAATTAAATTAATTTTGCAAGTAAAATTGGTGATGTATTATGTTGGATGCATGGAAAAAAATGAATATAAAGTACAGTTATAGAGTTACTTCATTACTTTCAGCTATCAATTTTCTAACTATCAAAAAAGCAATCATATTTGTCTTGTCAAATTTGTTCTGCAACATCTAACCAAAATTTCATTTTTACATGAGTAATCCCTTTCTTCTTAGTATAGAATGCGCTAAAAAAAAAAAACAAAAAAAAACCAACAACACACTTGCACCTGCTGTCCCCTTCAATATTTTATTTCTTTATATTTTCCACATCCACAGGATTTGACATAACACTTGAGAAAAGAAAAATGCAATTAGAGAATCAGGGGACAGTATAAATAGTTATACTGTCCCTCTCCATTTTTATCTGTTGCAAACATCTTTTAAAGCCCAACAAAAGTGCCAACTCTTTCAGAATGCCTTCCATGTTTGTTACAGACAATACACTCCAATGGAAAGTATGCTGGATTTAAGGTTAAAGTACCGGGGTTCCAATCCCACCTCTGTCACTTATTAACTATGTGATCTTGGATATGACATTTTCTTTGTATCTCCAATGCTTAATACATTGCCTGACATATAATGAGGACTTAATTATTGTTTGTCCTTATTTTTGAAGAGGACCAATAACACCATGGGATGATGCATGTAAATTGGATTTAAGTGAGGCAGAGTTGCCCAAAGCCAATAGCCACACTCTCTTTTACAGAGTCATCAAAGTCCAGTAGCAAGGTAAAAGTCAAGATGACTGGAGATAGCTTGGGATGCAGTGGATGACCTTGCCATATCTGATGTCTGACCAAACTCTAAGCCCTCCACAGAGCCTGTTCCCATGCCTTACTCACTGTTCCTCACTGCCATGAGGGCTTAATGAATGCTTATTTCTAATTGACTGACTAGTTAAACTTCCTCTAATTTTTTAAGTGAGGAAACTAAAATCCAAAATGGGGCAGTGACTTGACAAGGTCACACAGTTAATGATACAGCTGTGATTAGAATTTGGTTCATCTGACTCCCAATCCAATGTTTATTCCATTTATCACATTCTTGCCATCACTTCATAATTTTTAATTAACTAAGTAATAGTCTACCACAATAGAGAGTTTTTGAAGGAAACTTTCTGCCTACTTTGAGATTGTAGCTATTTGATAAATATTCCCAGAATGGGGTGGGGGGAGGAAGATGATTTTCAAGAAGATCTTACATCTTTCTTCCTTTCCTGGAAGCTGTCTCTTTAGCTCAGAGTCTGCCTTGCACTTCTTCTCAAAGAGCTATTATATCTTTTGATTCTGTACTTCTTCCAGTAAGGAAAGAGTAAGGAGAAGAGATAAAATCAAAATACCTCCATTCCCTCTACACCGCTATTTATCTCCAGTTATATTACCACCCTATCTTAATATTTTGAAAAAGACTTCTAATGGATAATTAAAGCAATAACAGCTCACATTTAAATATATTATTTCATTTGATCTTCCTAACAACCCTGAAAGACATATGGTATAATATTAGCATTCCTGTTTTATTTTTGAGAAGACTGAGGACCCAAGATTTGAAGTGATTTGCCCGTGGTCACATGGGATTCAAACCTAAGTGTTCAGAACTTAAATTCAGAATGCCTTCTATTAAGTCCCACTGACACTCAGTGAGAAAAGAATCTCTGCATGTAAGGGAGTTTACATTCTATAGTAATTGTAGTTTTTGGTTTTTTTTTGTTTTTTTTTTTTTTGCATTGATGCTCAGCACATGTAACTTACCTAGAGAGTCATATGAAACTGTAATACAAGTTTCCATTTAATGCCTAATTCACAAATCTTGAAAATTCTTCACACCAAAGATTCCCTCCAAAATAGAGAATTGGCCCTTCTCTCCATGCCAATTAAGGGAACCTCTCTAATTTCCCAATCAACAATAGATTCTGTCTTTATACATACAATTTGTTTTAGTCAAAATGACCAGAAAAGTAACCAGAAGACTTAATTCCAGTAGCTGAGCTAGTGTATCATATCAGTCAGATGACACTGACCAGGATAGAATGTTAGGTGAAACCCAGAAGCAGTAGAGCAACTGAAATCAGAGGTGGAGAGGTTTAGTAACAGAACAAGTAGAAAACTGAGTCAAAGCCACTAGATGGACCAGGATGCTGAAGGTCAGAACCAAGCAACCCACAAATGGAGGGAGCAACCATAAATAGGTCATAAAATTTATATTTGACTTAACATAGAAATAGGAGCTGGGGAGAGGATAAAAATATGAAGTGATCTCAGAAGTCAGGAGGAAGGTAAGCCAAAAAAGCTTTCACCAAATGCTCAGGTTTTCATGCCCATCATGCTTTTTGCTGAAAAGATTTCATAAGGCTGAAGAAACATCAGACATGAAAAAGAACTAGCTTCAAGCCCTTATTCTACCTCTTTCCACTTGTATAATCTTACCACACCACTTTTATCTCTCTGGATATAAAATCAGGACATTGAACTCAATGAAGTCCACACTCTTTTTCTGTGTGAATATTCTGAATTTTGTGGTCTTGGCATACTGACCACATTGCCTTCCATTATTTTCAAGACAAGAGCAGAAATTGAATTGAAATGAATGGAAATGGATCATACCATTAAGTAGGAGGACCTAGAAAAACCTAAATGTCCTCATAGTCTGAAATTCTTGTTCTGTTTCTAGATTTCTGTCAATTTCTATGATACTACTTTTGTAAAGTAGTTTGTGTGCTGTATGTATTGATTAGCATCCTCCACATTTCCTGACGCACTTGAGTGCTGCAGTCATTCCCTTTCTCGATTTGACATTCAAGCCAACATCAATGTTTTACCTGCCCATTAACTGAAGACAAAAAAAAAACAAAACTCAAAAAACAAAATATGCCCTATCCACAAGCAGATGTTGTTTGCTATTTTCTTTTCATTTATTTAAACATGCAAATTGGTGTGATCATTGGCAAGTTGACTACATACCAATTAGATGAAAAATATTCTTTCATTTTGACCAATTTTCCCATAGTGTGATATTCGTTTTCCCAAGTACCATTCCCTGAGTCTGAGCTTTTGGATGCTTATTAGCAGCTGGTATTTTGAAGTTCTCCAACACAGGTATCAAGCTGTGTTTTAGAATTGGCCTTAGGTTTTCTCTGTTTTTATTTTTATTTTTTTAATTTATGAAGCATCAATCATACCTTATACAAGTACAGGAGAGAATCTTCCTGCCCTGAGGGAACTCTATGCTATCTCAGACTGGCAAAAGATACTGTTGATTCATATAACCTGCCTGTTTTAGTTGAATGTAATTTCTTGCATTGGTGAGATTTGGAATCAATGCTCTGCTTAACAAAAAGAAAATCCATTTGTTTTTTCTTCTCAGTCTCCATCCTCCTTGACACCTCACTAATATAAAAGACTATTTCTATTGAAATTCTCATGTCTCTTGACTTCCATGATGTGATGCCATTCTAGCTTTCTTTCCTCTTTGTTTATTCTTTTCACTCCTTCATTAACTCTTCTCCCTGTTTATGCACTTTAATTTGAGGATCCCCCAAGGCTAAATTCATACCCTTCTGCTATTCTATCTCTATACTCCCTCCTGTAGAGAGCTTAACCATTTCTACAACTTTAAATATAATCACAATACTGAAGAATCCTAATTTACATCTCCAGTCTGGACATTTTAATAAAGTCCAAACCCATAGTTTCAGGCCCCACATTCTGTGGTATGAAGCAAATAGTATAGCATATTGGAAAGAATACTGAATTTGAAGTCTTTGTTCCTGGGTATGCTGACTGTGGGTGAGTTTCTTCATTCTGTGAACCTCAGTTTCCTCATTTCTAAAATGGAGATACTAACATTTGTATTACTTGTTTTATGGGATTTGTAGGAAAGTGCTATATGAAAGTGAGTTATTATTTTGGATTTCCATCATTGTCCATTAGATTAGGATCCCTTTCTGAGTCCTTCATTTATGCCAATAGAGTATCACTTCTTTTGGTCCCTCAAGGTGAGAATCTTGGAATCATGGGACAATAGAATTAGAGCTAAAAGGGATTTCAGAGTCCCTGTAGTCAAACTGGGACAATTAACTCTTGCCCCATACAGTTTCATTTTTGATTGCTTGAAATAAAGCATTGGAAAACCAGGCTTTGATAAAACCCATTAGGATAAATCTCTCAGTTTTCTTTTACAATGTCTTGATTTCTCGTCAAGTTATTAGCTTCCATTTTCTCCATTCTAATTTTTAAGAACTTATTTTCTTCAGTGAGCTTTTGGATTTCGTTTTCCAATTGACCAATTCTGATTTTAAAGGTATTCTTCTCCTCATTGGCTTTTTGGACCTCTTTTGCCATTTGGGTTAGGCTATTTTTTTAAGGTGTTACTTTCTTCAGTATTTTTTGGGTCTCCTTTAGCAAGCTGTTGACTTGTTTTTCATGATTTTCTTGTATCACTCTCATTTCTCTTCCCAGTTTTTCCTCTGCTTCTCTTACTTGCTTCTCAAAATCCTTTTTGAGCTCTTCCATGACCTGGGACCAATTCACATTTTTTTTGGAGGCTTTGCATGTAGGAGCTTTGATTTTGTTGTCTTCTTCTGGTTGTATGTTTTAATCTTCTTTGTCACCTAAGTATGATTCTATGGTCTGAATTTTTTGTGCTGTTTGCTCATGTTCCCAGCCAATTATTTGACTTTTAAACTCTTTGTTAAGGTAGGCATCTGCTTCCAGTGTGTAGGATGTATTATCCCAAGCTTCAGGGGTTTTGTGCAGCTGTTTTCAGAGATACTTCTAGGGACCTGTAAATTTTCAGTTCTTACAAGGCGGTATGATCAAAGGCGAGATGTTTACTTTTTTCCTGGTCTATGCTCTGGTCTGTAAGTGACCACAAGCACTTTTTTCTGTCTTGGAACTGTGAGGATGATTTCCTCTCCACCACTACAAGCTCCACCATGCCAGCAGTCCTCTTAGACCCAGAACTGCCACCTAGGACTGCGACCCAGATCCAAACACAGCCAAAGCAAGAGAATCCTGCCTCAGTACCAGCAAAGAGATCCCTGCAATCACCCTCTGATCAGCCACTTGATCCCCCCACCATCTGTGGGCTGAGAGCTCCAGAAGCAGCTCCCGCCCTAGGGCTGTGGCAGGACTACGGCCAAACCATGCTCCTCTCTCATCCAGGTCCAATAAACCTTTCCTACTGACCTTCTAAGTTGTCTTTGGCATTTGTAGGTTAAGAAGTCTGGAAACCACTACAACTGCTAGTAATTCAGTCCCCTGAGGCCTGCTTTGGGTTTACTGATGCCCAGCGTTTGCCTGTATGGTCTAGGCTGAACTGTGCTCATCTCCCAGCCCAATACAATAGACCTTTCCCATCAACCAGCCAGGTTATTCTGGGCTGGAAAGGTGTCTCACTCTGTCTTTTTGTGGGTTCTGCTACTCTAGAATTTGTTTAGAGCCATTTATACAGGTATTTGTAGGGCTTTGGGGGAGAGCTCAAACAAGTCACTGCTTTTACTATGCCATCTTGACTTCACCCCCTCTATAAAGTACTGTATATTATCTATTAAAATTACTCTTTGTTCTTGCTCTAATCTCTGGTCTTTTGATTCCCCTCTTTTTCCTAGTCCATCAATCCTGCTCTGGCCTCAATTCCCTTCCTTTGAAACTTTTATACTATAGGTAGCCAGTTCAATTTGGGGAATTGAGAACCACATGGTGAATAACCAGAAATTTTTGTTGGGTTCCTAGTCTAATGAGAAGTATCACTGAGAAGAAGACACACTACCCAGATATGTGAAGCACATAGGACCATTAACTTTGTAATCTGATTACCCAACATCATGAAGTCCCTTGCTCTGGTGTTCTTCATGTTGCTGCCTTGGCCTGCAGCCACCCACAAAGGGTTCATTCCATCTGAACAAGAACAGTGGTTTTTTTATGGGAAAACTGTGATGATGGGCACGATCCAGTGGTGATCAACAGCCTCTGTCAGAACCCCTGAAAACATGACTGTTGGCATAGAGAACAATACTGGTGTATACCTCACTTCTCCTCTGAAGGCAGTGCTAACTGTAGAAAAAAAAATGGCTCCTGGATTCTGGTTGCAAATCTCCTGTATTTAAAAAAAATAGAAGTTGCTCCTATAAAGGTATATGTGACACAATTGACTTCATTCCACCAGGGCAGCACTACCCTGAGATGTCCCATGCCTGTACCTTGCTCTGCCCTTTTAGGAAGGGTACCTATTCTCTGCCCAAGACTATCTTCCAAATACCTCCTGTGAAGTTGCTCCCTTCTCTCAGCAATGGCACCTACCATTCTCATATCATTCTAAGCAATGGAAACACACATCTGGGCTATTTCAAAAACAGTCTCTCTCCTAGAGAAATGAAGGACCATAACCCATGCCTGGAGGCAGTGGTCAGCACAGTTGACCTTCCTTCCACCATTCCCAACCCCTTCTCAGTTCTCCATCCTGCCCTAGCCTCCAACTCTGGCCTCAACCAGAGAACCCTGCTTAGAACAAATGCCCAATTTCAGCCACTTGAGTTGGGCCTTCCAGCTATCTTTATTCCCAAAACATTTACCTCTCTGTTCTTTTGTCTTTCCAACCAGCCTGGGACTCTCCTTCTTCTTCCCAACACCTTGAGTCTGTGAGCAGCTAAATGAAAACAGGTTCCAAGACTCTTCTTTCATGGGGAAACCCATTCAAAGGACTGGTCTATTTTTTTAAGTGTCCAGAAGGACCTTCCTAATGGTATTACTTCTCAATTTAGCATAGGATCTTTTAAAGTTGAGCAGCTAGGTGGCACAGTGGATAGAGTGCTGGGCTTGAAGTCAGGAAGACTCATTTTCTTGGGCTCAAATTTGACCTCAGACACTTACTAGTTGTGTGACCCTGGGAAAGTCACTTAACTCTATTTACCTCAGTTTTCTCATCTGTCAAATGAGCTGGAGAAGAAATGGCAAACCATTCTAGTATCTTCACTAAGAAACCCCAAATAGGGTCATGAAGAGTCAGACACTATGGAAAAACGATTGTTACTGAACCATGTGTTGGTAAGACCTATGAAGAGATAGGGATAGTATGCCCTTATTTCTGATCCCTGGAAAAAACCTCTGTGAGGCCAGTTAGCAGGTGGAAATATAACCCAGGGGAGGAACTTTAGAAGAGAGTTTCCTTGTCTGGCACAACATTACACCTTTGATTCAGGTGGAATTTTGTCTACTGTTAAGAGAGAAGCTCTGAAGTATCTTTCTCTGTAGGAATACTTATATGACAGAGAAGAGTTTTCCCTGGTGAAAGGCTTAGAGCATAAGAAATGACAAATATGAAGAGTTCAGAGAAACCTGGTAAGACTTAGAACAAATTATGCTGAAGAAAACAAGCAGAATCATGAGAGCAGTGTAAATAATGACCACATAATATAAAGGAAAATACCATTGGCAGACTTCATATCTCTGATCAATAATCAGTTGTGACTTCAGAGGATTTGATGCCACTTGCATTCCAGCTGCTTATTGGCAAAGAGGTGGTGAACAATTGATATAGATTGATATATATATATATATATATGTATATATATATATATATTTCAGACACTGACAATGTCTTTATTTTATGTATTTATTTATTTTTGCCCCATTGTATGTGTTATAAGGGAGGATTCCATTTAGAGAGGTAGTCATGTTTAAAAGTAAGCATCAATAAAACATTTTCCCCTAAAAGGCCCGTGATTTCTACCTTGCAAAAAACAGCCTTGTTACCATCTACTGGGATTTATTAGAACTGCATGAAAAGCCACCTTGAGGAATCATAGAAACCACCACTCACTGGGAGTCCTATGCTCAGATTAGATTTAGAGCTGGAAGCAGGGGTGTGCTGGAGCCAGATGGTAAAGGCTTAAGAAAACTGATTTATATCCTTTTATATCCTTATATCCTGAAAATCAGCAAATCCTGCAAATCAACTCTTGATATATTGTTTTGTTGATTGTTTAGACTTAAGAAAATGAGGTAAAGAATGATATTAGTACAGATGAAACTTAAAAGTGTGTGGTGCTTACATTTTTTTTTCCTTTCTGGAGAGTTAGTTAAAAATTTATCAGCAGTTCAAAATAAGTCAGTAAGCATTTACTAAGTACCTGCTATACATCAGGCACTGTGATAAATGTTTTGTATATAATGAAAGGTAAAAAAAAAACAGTCATTGCTCTTGAGGGGATCAAAATCTAATGGGAACCTTAAAGGTACAATTCTTTCATTTTATAGTTGAAGACATTGTTGTTGATGGAGGCTAAGTGACTTGTATAAGGTAAAATATGCCAAAAGTAGCAGAGAGAGGATTTGAACCCAGGTCATTTGACTTTATATCCAGCGTTCTTTCCACTGTACTAGTCTTATCTAGTATAAATGACTGAGGCTCTGTACATGTCTCATGTACTTGGCAGCTGGAGGTTTCTCATTAGAAGACATCTATATTTTCAATTAATTTTTGCCTTAATTTTTACTTTGTTTCCTGTGAACTGTCAATAAAGCTTTCTTTGTTTGAATCTGAGGGTAGTAGAGACAGTAAACTTGGTGGTATCATACAAGGGATTTAAAAAAATCTTTCGAATAAAGGGTAATGAGTCAAGGAGGTAAAAAATCCACCAAAGGTAATTCTGACATAAAGAACAAAAGCAAACTAAATAATACAGTTTGGTAATCTGGTCATAGGTTTAGATCTAAACGGGAACTTAGATGTCATCTAGTCCAACCATTTTGTCTTACAGATAAGGAAACTGAGACCAAGAGAGGCAATAGTATTATAAGATTCTAGATTTAGAGCTAGGAAGAATCTTGAAGGTCATCTAGTTTAGTTCCTCTATTTGAT
Organism: Vombatus ursinus; assembly: GCF_900497805.2. NCBI lineage: Eukaryota > Metazoa > Chordata > Mammalia > Diprotodontia > Vombatidae > Vombatus > Vombatus ursinus. The sequence continues at coordinate 4,234,238 of NW_020954604.1, read as the reverse complement.
AGATGAGGAAATAGAGACTCAGGTGAAATGAATTCTCCAAAGTCACATAGATAGTAAGTGGCAGACCTTAGCAAGGAACCTGGGTCAGCTGGCTCCAAATCCAAATCTATATTTACCTCTAACATTCTTTCTACTACACTATTCTGTCTTGACCAGGGGTGGGGAATCTGTGACCTTAAGGCCACATGTGGCCCTCTAGGTCTTAAAGTGTGGCCCTTTGACAGAATCCAAACTTCACAGAGCAAATCCCCTAAATAAAAGGATTTGTTCTATAAAACTTGGACTCAGTCAAAAGGCCATACCTGAGGACCTAGAAGGCCCCATGTGGCCTCAGGGCCACAGGTTCCCCACCCTTGGTCTTGATCCTTTAATAACTACTTCCAGGTGACTGGGAGTAGTCATCATTATTGTCATTGTCATCATCATCATCATCATCATCATCATCATCATCACCACCATCATCATCACTAACATTTGTATAGCACTTTAAGGTTCATAGAATATTTTACAAATATTATCTCATTTGATCCTTATAACAACTCTGGTAGATAAGTCTTATTAGTGGCCCCATTTTACAGATGAGCAAACTGAGGCAGACAGTGGTTAAGCAAGTTGACCAAGATCACACACTTAGTAAATATCTGGATTCAGATTTGAACTTAGGTTTTCCTGACTGCAGGTCCAGTTGTTTATCTATTGTTTCATCTAGTTACCTCTGAATTCCTCAAAATGATAGCATAGGAACTGATTCTAGACTTATTTTTTAGCAAATCAATTAACCAGCAAGTATTTCTCTATATCAGTCATTGTGCCAAACACTGGGGATACAAAGGCACAAGTGACAGTCCCTGCCTTCAAGAAGTTTATATTCTAATAAGGAAGTCAATATAAATATGTATACACACACAAACATATATACGTACAGACAGCCAGATGCTGTATATAGGGCAGACATAGGGACCAGATCTATGACTTCAGTGGTAGAAGGAACTACCAGGTGAGGTTTTACCTAATACCCATGTAAGTCAGTACTATCTCTGCAACTGATAGTTTCAGAGCGTTGCCTAGAATATTGAAAAGTTAAGGGATTTGTGCAGATTCCTGTTGCCTGGATGTGTCAGAGCCTAGAATTGAACCCAGATCTTCTGGCTTTGAAACCAATTCTCTATCTCCTATGCCATAATGCCTTTTGTGTGTGTGTGTGTGTGTGTGTGTGTGTGTGTGTATACACACATATATGTATATACTTACATATATACATATGCTATATACCAGTGTGTATATATGTACACTACTGTAATATTTGCATATACAATATACTATAGTATATGTGTGTATATATACATACAAACATATATACTGTATATGTATCTGCATATAAATATATATACATATATATGTACATATATATACTTACATATGATGCCTTTCAAGTTCATGCACCATTTATTTGAGTGTTGAGTGTCAAAATATAAATAAAATAGTTAAAGGAAGCTAAGGAAGAAACCATCAAACTGGCAGTAGGAAGTAAAGGATAATAATGTATGGTAAGATAAACTGGAAGAGAATGTCACAAGGACATTGAAGATGGAAAAGTTGGAAATGTTAAAGATAAGAAGATGTACTTATTCAAAGTGATGTTAGCTCCCTAGTAATATATCTGAACACTTTGCATTTCCATTAGAAATATCAAGAATGCAGTTCTTGTCTAAAAGAGGGATTCTCAAACCTTTCCGGCAAGTCCCTTTCCACTATTGAAAACTCTCAACCATCAGTCCAAAGTGATTAAAAAAATTATTTATATATATATATATATATATATATATATATACACACACACACATACACACATATATATATACATATATATATATATACACACACATGTATACACACACACACACACACATATATGCTAGCATTTACCTTTCATAGCTCAGGGAAAGAATAAGAAAGTCTCTTGTAATGTGACAGTATTCTGTGATGGAAAACTACTTTGGACCAAATGGGAGAGATTTGGAAAGAACATGTTTTCAATTCTATCTGGCAGCTAAAGCCAGTCTCCTGGCCATTAGTCAAGATGTTGCTGAGGTCTTAGACCTACCCAGTCAGCCCCTTACTAGGCCCACCTTTTCAAATAGCAATGTAACTTTTTCCAGGATTCAGACAGCTTTCAATTCCCATGGTGATGTTACTCAATTGGATACGATCTGAACTAATAGGCTTTCTGTTTGATATTTTTAGGTTTACCTCTAATAGAATCTCTAGCTGGGGAGTCTCATAAGCTCCTTTGCTTGGGGTATCACCTTTGCTTAATAAATATTTATGTGGTAGGAAAAAAAAAAACACATGAGAAAAATTCACCTATCTAAGGACTTAAGCTGGGCTAAGCATATCTGCTTTTTGGAATTTATTTTTTGCTGTTTATCTGTCTGTGGAATTAGGATTCACTCTTTATTCTACATTCATAGATGATTACTCTCCTGGGGCACTTTAGATTATATGACAGGAACACCTCTTCCCAGTATGTATGTTTAAGTGGATTCTGTTTGCTCCAACCAATCAAAGCTGAGTATAGCTATATCTTGTTCTTTCAAATGAGTTTCCTGCATAAAGATGGTATCTGACTTTATTGCTAGAGATAATTTATGCCTTTTTCTCCTTGAACCATACCCATTATGATTATTAGTATTCCAGGAGCTTATTTAATGGGCTTAGTATATTCTGATTTCCCCCATTTTTCAATTTATCATGAACAATTATCATTCAGGGTAGGGGGGTAATTATACTATGGAAAAGTACTGCTTCCAGCGGAAGCCTACTATAGGGAAAAGAACCATGGGCCTGGAGTTGGAAGACCAGGGATTTAATTTTATCTATGATACTCACTGGCTGTGTTGCTGTTCATAAGTTCCTTGGTGCTTTGACATCTCTGTTTTTTCCATCTATGAAATGAGGTACTATTTTGTCATGGAGAAAGCTATTTGCAAACCTTAATTAAAGTATCATATATAACTATAAATTGACACAATTAATTGGGCATGTTTGCAATCTCTGCTAGTGAGGGAGGCAGAGGCTGGTAGATCATTTGGGCTCAGCAATTTTGAACTTCAGTAAGGTACAGCCAATTGGTCCCCACTGAGTCTGACATGAATATTGAGAGCCCCTGGAGGTGGAGATGCACCAGGCTTCCTCATAAGGAGTGAACAAGTGGAGGTGGGGAAAAATGGAGCTGATTGTAGCTTCTGTATTTCTCAGTATTGGAACTGGGCCTGTTTTGGATGGCAGACTGCTACACTTCCAGAATGAGTAAATTAGGAAGACCCAGTATCCAAAAAAAAAAAAAAAGATGAGTTACTTTTGTAAAAGTGAATGTCCCTTCATTTTTAGAGGGTATCTGACTTTTTTAAAAAGCATATATTCTCTGACATTGATTTGGAAATACCAATAAAAACTCTAGTCATTATTTTTTTCCACTTAACGTACCCCACAATTCAATTTCAATTCCTATTTTTCTCTCAGTGGAGATTCTAGCAGTTCATGGAAGTGTCTGTTTTCATGTATTTGCAACATTCACAACATTCTTACCATTGGAACTATCTTTCATTTGAGAACTGTGCTAGTCCCACAGGTAGAGAAACAGAGGCAAAGGAAATTAATTCTCTGACTTGAGGTTATGTAGAGAGTCCATGGTTTTATGGAAATAAGGCTCACTGTCACAAAGTTGTTGCTCTGTAACTTTACTTTTTCATTGAGAGAGAAAGTGAAGAAGAGTAAGTGCATTTATCTCAAAAAATCTGTCCCTGGAATTTTGGTATACCGCCACGAGGTGGCAGTAGGGGACCCCAGACACTGAATTCAGAGTATTGGTTTTCCTTGACAGTCAAATCTCTGTTCAAGACCACAAGATTTAATGATGACTTTTCCATTTTCTACTTAAGAAAATCCAGAGAGCTAGATTAACATAGCCTAAAGGTCCTTTAGAGATGACCTATTTTTTTTTCACAGATGAGGAAACTGAGGTTCAGAGAGATGAAATGACATGGCTAGTGTCACAGCAGGGACTAGAAACCAGGTCTCCTGAATTCCAACCCATTGCTCTAACTCTGATACAACACAACCTTCAATTAAAAAAAAGTTCACTTAAGCAACATTAAACAAACATACCTATTTAAAGATGTAATTTTTGTTTGTTGTTTAGTTGTTTTTCTGTTGTGACCCCATTCATGACCCCATTTGGGATTTTCTTGGCAAAGATATTGGCGTGCTTTACCATTTCCTTCTCCAATTCATTTTACAGATGAAGAAACTGAGGCAAACAGGGTTAAATGACTTGTCCAGGGTCACACAGCTAGTAAGTGTCTGAGGCCGGATTTGAACCCAGGATGATGAGTTCTCCTGACTTTAGAGTTGGCAATCCATCCACTGCACCACCTAACTGTTCTTGTTATTTTATAGTACCAGTAAGTAAACATTAGAGGGAGCATGGCATAATTGGATAGATAGAGAGCAACCCTTTGAATATGGACTACCTGAATTCAAGTTCATCTCAGAAATATCCTGATTGTGTGACTTTTGGCAAGTCAGTTAAACTTTCAGCGCTCCAGGTACCTCCTTAAGACAAAAGAGCCTGATCGGCATTGGGAGAGGGAGTTTCCTAGTAGAAATTCTCTTCAGAGCTTCTTAAATGTGGGTAACAACCCCATATGGGGTCGAGAAAAATTTGGCAAGTCAAAGGTTTCTGAAGATGCAATGAACAAAAATTAATTCAAAATCAAACATATATTGAATCCAAGGTGTTTTGGAAGAGCTTGCCTGTATTGCATCATGTAACTTCACTGCAGCCTTGGTTCTGAACACAAAATATGGATTCTTTGCACTGTACAGGCCCTCAGATCACGAACTACCAAAGAATGCTGCTAAAAACAGGAAAAGGGGTCTCAAGTGGAAAAAGTTTAAGCAGCCCTGCTCTACATTAATGAAATTGCATCTCTCCAACCCTCCTACAAAAATAAACAAGTACATGTTTCTTTTTCACTCAGCTTTACTTCTTTCTCCATGCATTCATCCTGATCCTAATGCAACCCATAGAAACCAACTAGAATTTCCTGTTTTAATGCACCCTGAATTTTAACTTGACTTCAGAAACTCCCTAGGGCTCATGGTGTTTCCAATGTTTACCTTGCTTGGGTCCTCTCTCTCTACATATTTTTAAAGTGGAAAACTTTTTTTTTCTTTCCCAGCATCATCACTTCTCAGTTAAGACTAAGGCAGCATCTATAGCGCCTAATCACTTGATTCCTTGTTTGAGGATCCCTCATTTTTTTCTCCATGTAAGAAAAGAAGCCAAATGGCCACACTCTTGGGAAGTGTGTGCAAATATTGAAATGGCACTCAGACACATACACATGTATATGTGTATATGTATGAATGTGTGTAGTTATGGATAAATACACATATGTACACATCACATATATGTACATACATATAAGTGCATGTATATGTGTATGGGTGCATATATATGTTCATGTATTTATGTATAGATATATATATATACACACACGCTTGTGTATACACATATATGCATATGTGCATATATTAATGAACACACATACACTGATGGACAAGCTTTGTAGGTGGAGAGGCTAAACTCCATCTGACTATGTATAATAATCTGAATAATTGGTATTAGCATTTTTCATCCATTTTGGTTTTCCTTGGCAAATAGTTAGACCAAACTCTTAGGAATTGTAGATCTCTTCTGGGAGGGTCTACAATGTTCACTTTTGTATATAACTACCAAAACTAGATCTCCACCAATCATAGGTTCCTTTATTTTTTTTGTTGTTGAGTTGTTTTAGTCATGTCTGACTCTCTAGGACTCCATTTTGGGTTTTCTTGGAAAAGATATTAGAGTTGTTTGCCATTTCCTTCTCCAGCTCATTTCATAGATAAGGAACTGAGGCAAACAGGTTAGGTGACTTACTCAGTGTCACACGACTAGTAAGCGGTTGAAGCTGGATTTAAACTCAAGTCCTCCTGACTCCAGGACTGGCACTCTATCCACTGCTCCACCTAGCTTCCCATTATGCTTCTTATTGCCAATCATCATCGGATGCCAATCAATGGAAAAAAATCCTTGAATAAGAGCAATTCAGGAGACCTGGGGCCTGGGTTCTATGATTTCCACTGTCAAGTTGTCTGACTTTAGGTAAGATAGGTACCCCCTCCAGCTATAAGTTTCTTACCTCTAACGAGAGAGCTGAATAAGTGATCGCTAAGATTCCTTCCATCTTTGACATTTTTGCGTTTTTATTTTCCTGTTTGTTTCTAAAGAAGTTACTTCAGACTCCTTTCTCAATAGGGTCCTGATGTTACTTAGCGGAAGTTGCCCCTAACAGTAGCTTTGGAAGCAAACTTTTTATTTCCTCCCAGTTCTTTCAGAAAGGGAACAGAGGAAGAACATGTTGCAAAATCCAAGTGCAGAAACTGAACAGTAAATTAAACTGGTTTCATTACATTTACATTTTCTGATTCCTCCTAAGTGTTTCATTCATGCTCTGCAGCCTCTTGGGAAGGAAATAGCAAAACAGCTGAAAAAATTAACAGACTATGAAAAGAGTCACCAAAAAGAAAAAAAAAATCCTCAAAACAAAAACCACCCATGTAAGCAGGGCTAGCCTGCAGACAGACAGACAATTTACCATGAAGACTGAAGCAATGACAACTGAGGGACTGCTCCACTGCAGTTTTAAACTATAGGGTGTGTATGGGGGTGGGGGAGGATGGGGAGTCCACCAAGGACAGGTGAGGGAAAGCTAAATTATAGTAAATGCTTTGGGGACATTTGGGTTTTCCCTTTTTGAAATGGGAGACAAGGCAAAGGCAAAAATATATTTAAAACTCTCAGTCGGCAAATATTATTTGAGTGGAGGACTGGTTTTTCAAAACCTAGTGCAGATTAAATAAAGCCCAAGAGCCTTTCAACTCAGCTAAGCTTTCCAGTCAATAGCTGTTTTGCAAAATTGCGTCCAGCAATTGCACAGCTGAGCAAAGCAATCACTCTGGACTATTCAGAAACCAGTGCATGACTCAAGATATTCAAAACAATAACCAACTCTACCTTCCACCCTCTCCATCCCCACTCAATTTATCCTCCAAATTAAACAACCTCCTAATTACCTTTGTTGCTCTATTGGACTGTTGCTGAATGGATTGTATTAGTCTGACAGTCGCTAAAGTTTTGCCCATCTTTCTTTGACTGTTATTCTTCCTCCTGTCCCCAACTGTAACTTCTGTACCACTGCTATCCTCTCTCTCTCTTTCTCTCTCTCTCTCTGTCTCTCTGTCTCTGTCTCTGTCTCTGTCTCTCTGTCTCTGTCTCTCTCTCTCTCTCTCACACACACACACACACACCCACACACACATATGCTCACAACCCGAGGTGCTCAGTAGTTTGGAAAATTATAGTATTCAGAGCTGAAAGGGAGTTAGATTTGAAGTAAATCTTGGATAGAATTGAAGTTCAATGACTCATCCAAGTCCACACAGGTAGGAAGTGACAGTTTTTTCTAAGTTGTTTCCATCCTTTGAGTAAGGGTGAATAAATTGAGTGGGCAGTCAATTATGTGTCCATCTATTAAATGAGTTGGAAATATCCTCTCCTTTCCTTTACTTCCTCAATGGAAAAAAAAAAACACTTTTTGTCTACCAGTATGTATTTTTTTTTCAAAAAATGTTTTGGTAAGGCTTCAGTCTTCTATTGATAAGCACTTTCACCTAAGTGAGATAATATATTAAAGACTCATCAGTCATTTACATTTTACTGTGAATGTATTTGTCAATTATTTCCTGTGAATATATTTTAATAGGATAGACTAGGGAGGGAAGTGGAAAACTTTAGAAGACTTTAAAGACACGAGTGAGATACACAAAGGATGAAGAAAGAGGAAGCTAGTGGTCTTGAAAACAAACCTTTTCACAATTTTTCTATGATTCATTATGGCTATACACCATCAAAAAATGCTTTCAGGAAAGTATAGGTTAAATTCACACCAAAATGTAAATAACTGAGAATCATAGAATCATACAATTTGAGAATAAGATGGGATCTTAGAAATCACCTAGCTCAACTTCCCCTTGGTTAAGGGAAATCCCTTCTACAGCATTGCCTTTGCTTGAATATCTCTAATGATGGAGGGCTCACTAACAAGGCAGCCTGTTCTAATATTGGACAATTTTACTTATTACAAAGTTCTTTCCAATATAAAGACTCCCTGAAACTTTCACACATTGGTCTTAGCTCTTTTCATTAGGGTGGTATTGAAAATCATACTCTCTAGGGGCAGCTAGGTGGCGCAGTGGTTAGAGCACTGGCCCTTTAGTGAGGAGGACCTGAGTTCAAATGTGACCTCAGACCAAACACTTGACACTAGCTAGTTGTGTGATCCTGGGCAAGTCACTTAACCCCAATTGTCTATTATCCAAAACTAAAGAAAGAAAGAAAGAAAATCTACAGGATAAACTTTCAGATATTTGAAATCTTTAGTATCCTTCTCTATCGGTGAAAATCACCAGCACCTCCAACCTCACCTTATATCTTCTACACCTTCTCAGGCTTCCATGTACCTTCTCTGGTTTTTCAATGTTTGTCTTAAAAGGTGACACTTGGAAATGTGCACAAGTTATGGATGATCAATGAAGAATATTAGTAGAACTAATTTTCTATGATCTGGACACTACAGGCTAAAATTATATAAACTAGTTATCTCATATTAAGCAGGTTAATATAGGTGATTCTGAGTGAAAAACAACAAATAGGTGTGGAGGGAGGGGGAGAAAAATTTTAAACTCAAAAATATGTGGAAGTGATTGTTGATAAATCAAAATAAATTAATTAAAAAAATAGGTAAAAATGATACAGATTTGTCATTTCTTTGGTGACCTATTCTTATAATTGGTCAGAGTGAAATCACAACATTTGAACTTTAACCTGATGTTCTATAAAAAGAAGTTGAAATAGAATTTTAAAAAATTAAATTAGGTAAGGTAGCTGGGTCACATCAAGTCAATATAGATTAAACTCATGCTGTAAGTGTTATAGCTTTGAAGTATTATTTTTTATGTATTTCAATAAGGGAAAGATATAAAACAATTAAAAAAAATCACAGATGTCACTAATACACAAAAAAGTAATCAAGGGGATATCAACTATCAAGCCATATGCCTACTTTCTCAATTTTATAAGAGTTTTAAGAAGCTGAGGTACACATAAATTAGGCATATTAATGAGGGAAACATGAGAAAGGAATGAGCAGGCAATTACAAATGATTTTCTTTAACACACTTTATAGTCATCTTGATAGTCACAGAACTGACTGAGAGCTGTCAGGAATATGAAAATCCTTGCTTATCATTTGCTGATTTCAAACATTTGTCTTGGCAAAGCAAAAAAAAATTAGTAAGTGGCTGGGACAGTATTTCAGCTTAGTTCTTCCTGACTCCAGGTCAAGTGCTCTATCCATTAGGTCACCTAGTTGTCTTGAATACTGAGTGTCGTCAGGTAGGTTCAGGGACAAACACAGAGAGAGAGAGAGAGAGACAGAGAGACAGAGAGAGAGAGAAATTAACAGCAACCTGAAGAGGAAAAAAAATGAAGAATACCTGTCTCCTAGGCTATGACATATGGTTGTATAGACTATCCCTTAAGTGAACTTTCCAGTAAATATATCATGGACAAACACTGTAGATGAATAAGAAATTGCATCCAGAATTCACTGGAAGAAAAATAATAGGCTGGATTACATTTGGGACACTGCATAATGCTCTTATTATCAAATTTCTGGCATTGGAATCATAGGTATCTTTTTACATAGGGCATCCTTGATGAGTGGGTAGAGAACTGACCTTAGAATCGGGAATTCCCAATTGTGAGGCCCACCTCTTAGATATTCTGACTGTGGCATTGAGCAAATCACTTAACTCTCCATGCCAAAAGCAACTTTCGTTTTAAGACTAGAAAGCTGTGCAATCCAGGAAAAGTGACCACTTTGAGGTTCTGTTTCCTCATCTGTAAAATGGGGATAATAATAACAGTGTTGTAAGGATGAAATGGGGTAATGTATGTAAAAGTGTTGATAGAGGAAGGTACTCACCAGGAACTCTCTGTACAGTGAAATCAGGGGCCCAGTCAAAAATGAGGAGAGAGAGAAAGAGACACACAGACAGACAGACAGACACTGACACAGAGAGACAGAGAGACAAAGAAGAAGAATTAGAAGAAGAAGAAGAAGAAGAAGAAGAAGAAGAAGAAACTTCTCAATTTCCCTAAAACCACACCAAGCAAATAGTTATACTTGTTCAACCTTTTCTTGAGGCTAGCTTTACTTAGCAATGTATTATGGCAGAAAACCCTCTAGGGTGGTCAATAGAATGTTTTGGGTCTTTTATCATACCCCCCACCAAGTCTATGAGATGATAACTTGTACTTTGTTTCCCCTCTTTATAAAATTAAAATTTGCCATTAAAATCCTACTCTGATGTCTCATTGTGATATATGGACCACCTTAGGTTCTTGAAGGCAGTGTCAATAGAGTAATCTTAAACAGTCAAAGTCTACCAAGCTGGAAAGACTTATCTTATGGATCAGTGACAGACTACGTTTAGAAAGGCTCATCTTCAGAAATTGGGTCACTAGATGGCAAATTACTTCAGTCACAGCAACCCAAAAGACTGTCTATTTAGGCATAGAGAATTAAATAGTAAGTACTCAATCTTGAAATTTTGAAGCAAGAATAAAAATGAGAACAAGGAGTACTGTGATAAAGAATCTGAGTGGATCAAGGACTCTTGCTTATGATGAAATCCAGAGGACAAAGGTCATTTTGACAACTAACTACTTCTGGCTAAAAGATTTAGGAAACCAAAGGAAAGAGGCTGGATTCCTTCTGAGGTTCCCACAGCCATCCTACAGATATATCTCACTTTATCAATTCTTGATAAGATGCATTTTGAATGAGTAGATGGAGCACTGGACCCAGAAGTCAGGAGATTTGGGTTTCTATCTTTTCTTAGACAGTACTATTTGTTCAACATGGACAGTCACCTTTGAACAATCCCTTTGTACAATCCCTTTGAATCTCAGTTTCTTAGTGCTCAGCCTACATCACAAAGTTGTTATGAAGAAGTACTTTGCAATACTTAGAGCGTTAGAAGGACATGAGTTATTATTTTTGTGCCATCTTAACTTTCTGCCAGCCAATTAGGAAAGTTGGTTACACAACTGTCCTCCTGTGACTCTTATAAACTTTTTGAAACACTTTCTGCAATTTGGGAAAATGCCTTGGATTACTGCATAGCTTTGCTCATTAGTATTCATCTACACAGCCCTGACATGACAGACAGAAGAGAAAATGCTGAAGCAGAAGGTGGGGGGTGGGGTGGATGGGAACATGAATTTTCCTGCATTGACAGAGAGATGAATTAGGTACCAGGTCTCCAATTTTCTATTGTTCTGGTTTTCATTCTCAGAGTTTCTCAAGTAGAGTGAATCTGGTGGTTGCTTGCTTGTGATAGCCCAAATTCCTATAGTACTTACACATTTATAAAGCATTTTCCCTACAATGAACCTTTAAGGTAACTATTTACAAATATTATCATTCCCATTTTAAAGATAAAAAAAAAAAAACTGAGTGAAATGTCCAGACTCACAGAGTGAGTAAATGTCAGTGTTGGAAATCTCAGTATTAGTGTCTCCTGATTCAAAGGCCAATGGTCTTCCTAATATGTCATTCTGTGTCCAGAATCTGAAAGAAACAAAATAAAACAAATATACATGCATAAGGTTGTGGAGAAAGATCAGTGCTAAAATACTGAGCACAGCACTGAGAGAACATTTCTGAATGAGTATGTCTTTAAAAGATGATCTAAAGGGATAGATAAGTTTCATAGGGTAGTATCCAAGATCTAGTTCAGCAACTGAGAGTAAGGGCTCAGGGACAACAGGAATAAAACTTATGAGCAAAACTATAAACTGAATAAAATTCATAGCATATTGAATTAGTCATCTGTAGTAAATGATTTAAGACTGGATGCTAGGAGCATCACTATGTATAGTTTAAGTAGGCAGTTAGCCTTTGTAGGGGTGATTTTAGTTGTTCTGGAAAAAGTCTCTTGGTTCCCAAATGACCTTTTCTGCATCTTTGCAGATGCTTGAAATCCATTGCATGGGAGAAAAATGTCTTTTATTCCACAACTAGAGATATGGCTTAAGATTTATATTCCTAGAGCACTCTCATACACATTGATAAATTCATAATTAAGGTACAAATGACTAATATGAGAACATGTTTTTTTTTTAAATACCTTTTGAGGTGGGTAGGGTGAATGGTGGTAAGCATCATTAGGTCACTGTATACCTTGAGGGGGTTGAAGGAATGTTTAAAATGTCAGGAATGGAGAGGCCGAAGATTCTGAAGATAATCTTTACTGACCAGTTCTTTTTTTCTTTCTTTTCCTGACAGCAAGTCCCATTGAAGGCTTTTTTGCCTGATGAAAAATTGTGTGATTGAATGACCATGAGATTTCCAAGTCCTACTTTCCTCCAATTTTATGATAGCAAGATGAAATCATAGCATTTTAGAGATGAAAGGGGCTTCAGATGAGAATAGCTGGCATTTATTTAGCACTTTAAGGTTTGCAAAATACTTTGTAAACATTTATTTTTTAATTTTTTATTTTAATTAATTTATTTATTTTTAGTTTTCAACATTCATTTCCACAAGATTTTGAGTTCCAAATTTTCTCCCCATCTCTCCCCTCTCCTCATCCCAAGAAGGCATGCATTCTGATTACCCTCTCCCAATTTGCCCTCCCTTCTATCATTCTCTCCTCTCTTATCCCTTTCCCCTTCTATTTTCCTGTAGGGTAAGGTAGATTTCTATACCCCATTGCTGTGTATCTTATTTCTCAATTGATGTAAAAACAATTTTTAACATGGGGTTTTAAAACTTTGAGTTCCAAATTCTCTCCCCTCCTTCCTCCCCACCCACCCTCATTAAGAAGGAAAGCAATTCGATATAGGCTGTACATGTATAATCATGCAAAACACTTCCATAATATTATGTTCTTTGTAAAATTATTTCATTTAAATCTCACAACAACCCTGGGAGGTAAGTGTTATTATTATCCCCATTTTACACATAAGGAAACTAAGTCAGACAGGTTATGTTTCTTCCTGAGGGTCACGCAGTGTCTGAAGAGGATTTGAACTCAGTTCTTCCTGATTCTAGGTTTAGAAATCTATCATCTGTGCCACCTTCTGTACAACCTTTCCTGTAAGTGGACATCCAACATCTACTTGTGGATCTATAGAAATGGAGAATCTACACCCTCTTAAGACAGTCTATTTTGAGATGTTTATTTCCTGACATCAAGCCCAAATCTCCATTTTTTCAACTTTCAACTGTTACTCCTTGATCTGGCTTCCAGGGGTAGGACAAGAATAACAAGTATCATTCCTCTTCCTGATGACAGCCCTTCAAATGCTTGAAGATGGTTATCAATAGCATCAATCCATTTTTGCATTTGTTTTTATGCTCTACTGAGAAATCTAGAAATGTGATGAGGTTCTTCAGTCTCTGAATCCCATTTATTCATTTGAAAAAGATCTAGGGATTTTAGTTTGTTTCAAGCTAATGCATGCTTCTGTGAAATAAATAACACTAGGAAACTGAGTTGAACAAGACCTTCCGAACCCAAGCCCCGTACTACGTCTACTGCACCAGCAGTTTTCAAGCTTTTTGGTCTAAAGACCTCTTTATACTTGAATATATATATATATATATATTACACACACACATGCATATACATACATATATACACATACACATATATATGTATATACATACATACATACACTCATATTGTGTAGATGATCCTAGAGGTAATAGAGGGCAGCTGGGTGGTACAGTGGATAGAGAACTAGACTAACAATCAGGAAGACTCATCTTGAGTTCAAACTCAGCCTCAGACATTTACTAGCTGTGTGACCCTGGTCAAGTCACTTAACCCTGTCTACCTTAGTTTCCTCATCTGTAAAGTGAAATGGAGAAGGAAATGGCAAACTACTCTGGTATCTCTGCCAAGAAAACCCTAAATGGGGTTGTGAAGAATCAGATACAATTGAAATGACTCAACAACAACAATAACAGAGGCAATAGAGAGCCAGTGGTATTTATTGAGTAGGAAGATGACATAGTCAGGCTTGCCCTTTAGTAAGAATGAGGAGGTTAAATTTTATAACCTTTAAGGTCTCTTCCAACTCTAAACTTATAATCCCATAATCCCATTAGCTGAGTGCCAAACTCAGCTCCTGAAACACGCTGACTGTGACACTCGGGGCAAGTCATTTAACTTCTCATTTTCTTAGGTAACTCTCTAAGACTGATAAATTGAAAAACAGTTGCCTATACATTAATTTTTTTAAGAAAAGTGTACTCACTAGAGGTTTCCTAAATTGAGGAAATCACAGACATAGAGAAAAAGAAGAAAGGAAAAGTAGGCTGATCTCTATCTTTAAGTATTTGAAGGGCTAAAAGACCCACCATGCACGAATTAGGTTTATTCTGTGTGGCTCCAGAGAGTAGACCTAAGACCAGTGGATTACAGGGAAGAAAATAAAGGTTCCTTCTGTATAAACAAGAATTTCTCAGTATTCAAAAGAATTAGACCTGACCAAAGATGAAATGGAGAGGGAGTGAATTCCTTGTAGTTGGATGTGTTCAAGCAGAGGCTGTATGACCACATAGAAGGAATCTGTAGAAAGGAATCCTGGGGTGGAAGAATGATCTTCCTTTTGTCAATCATCCTTCTTCTAACAACATTACTTTTGTTTCTCAATCTTTCTGGTCTTCATCCACTTTCTTTCCCTATTATTCTGCTCTCAGGTTAGTGGATATACATAAAGATGTTTAACCACTTGACTTAGAGGACATTCTTCCATGTCTTCTAGAAAATCTGGAATAATAGATTTCAAGCTAGAAAGGGTCTCAGAGGTCATCTCATTCAAATTCCTTATTTTACTAATGAGGAAAATGAGGTGTAGAGAGGAAAAGTGAATTGCACACAATCACACAGGTAAAGTGCAAGAGACAAGATTAGAATACATATTCTTTGATCTGATATCCAACATGTTTTCCATTTTGCAACATTGTCCTATTTAGTCTGTTTCTTTCAAGAACCATTGCTGTACTCCAATCACAAATCCCATCTCACTACATTTAAATGCTACACCTGAGATGATGTTTATCTCTTTGAATTAAAATTTCAAATTTGATTTATTTTTTCATTGGTAGAAAGGCATCAAGGCTATTTAGATTGTTCTGTACTCTCTTTGCTGTTCTTTTCCCCAAAGCATTTAAGGGCATCTCCTTCACTATTGTTCTTTTTTTTGCATATCATGACTTCTTCTCAACCCCAAACATTTTTACAGATTTCTATCTGCTCATTTTTCTCCTTTCCTCTCAAATTTCAACTTATGTACTCTTGTTTACATCAGCAAGTCTTCCAACAAACACATTCTTTGCAATCCTCATGAGATGCAGTCTGTTTCTTGCCAGAACCCATCATCAGGTATTGGAAGCCTTGGTTCAGAAAATAAAATCCTTTTCTTTGACACCATCTACCCAGCCAGCTCTTCATTGTTCTTATCTTCCATTTTCTTTCAACGTCATGACCTTGAACTTGAAGGTATAAAAGCACCACCTGTACTTCCAATGTCATCAGTTTCCTAGTTGAGTTGTGTTAGGACCAGGGCAATTTTACTTTGGAAACTAGTTAAGGTATGAAAGGAGTCTGGTTTTTAAATTATATGAGTTTTTGTCAGGTAATAATCTGTAATTATAATTTTTATTAAAATGTTATTAATTTTGTGGACTTGCAATGGAGGGGAACTGAATGGATAAAACTGTTAAATGTACCATGAGAACTCTTCATATTCTCAAAGGGGCCTATAGTAGTGTAGAAGGCAGTGCAATGGAATGGAAAGAATGTTGGACTTGGAGCCAGGAAAAACTGGGTTAAAATCCTGCTTTCTAGCTATGTGACTTTGGGCATTTAGAGATGGTGGTGGGCATTTAAATCTTTTGATCTCACAGAATCTCTTATGCAAAATGGAGATACCAATAGTATACATTTTACATTGTTGCTAGGATATCAAATGAGGTAATGCATACAAGCTTAAAGCATATAAATATGAATCATTAACATAGAAGAAAGCTGTCATGGAATCTCAGAGATGGAAAGAACCTTAACTAACCTACTATAATCTGTATCAGAGAAGGAATCCTCTTTCTATAGCATCCCTGAACTGGCCATTCAGGTTCTACTTATTAACCTTCATTAATGAAGATGATATACTTCTCAAGATATTCCAAATTGTTAGGAAGCTTTTCCTCATATGAAGAACTTTTTTTTTGCAACTTCTACCCACTGTTCATGGTTCTGCCCATTAGGACCAAGCAGAATAGAAGTGTAATCCCTCTTTGAGGTAGCTACTTTCTGGAGATAACTATCATGTTTCCACCAAGACCTCTTTTCTGTATCCTATATGGCCCTAATCTCATTATCCGTTCCTAATATGACATGGTATAGTTTCAAGTCCTCTTACCATCCTGGGTATTGCCTGGGTACACTTCAGCTTGTCAGTGAATACTCTAAAACACACTTTTACAAATACATCTTTTCAACCACATTGCTACCCATGTTTTGGAGTTTGTTCATGTTTCTTCTGGGAAGATGATCTTGACGCATCCAAAAACTCTCCAATTAGTCACAGTGGGGTAGAAGAAAGGGTCAAGGAAAATGCATCATCCTCAGAATCCTGGCTTTTCTCAGAGTCCCTGGGTATTGTATCTACCTGGGAGCTGGCTTAAATATGGAGTATGCTCTATTTATAACTAAATAAACCTTGTATGCTTCAATAATAATAATAGCTAACATTTATATAGTGTTTACTATGTGTCAGCCACTGTACTAAGCACTTTTCAAATACTGTCTCATTTTATCCTCACAACAACTGTGGGAGGGAAGTGCTGTTATTATCTTCATTTTATAGATGAGAAAAGACAAACAGAAATTAAATGATTTGGTCAGGGCCATACAGCTAGTAAATGTCTGAGGCAGGATTTGAATTCAGGTCTCTCTGACTCTAGGCCAGGTGTTCAACACGCTGCATCACCTAACTGTCCTAATATTTGAGAATCTGTCATTTCTTTGGTGTGGGTCTTTCCTGTGCTGACACAGATCACAGCCCCTGTGTATAACTTAGTAAATGGGCAATTGAAAGTTGCTTTGGTTCCCAGATACATCATATTATGGTCATCCTGATGCTGAAGCCTCTCAAGATTTTACCTAGGTTGGTCCTCAGACTGCAGATATACATAGTTAATCACTCACCCTCTATGAGAAGCCTTTATAGGATGTGCCAGGACTTGTATCCCATTGACATAGGCTACTAGAACCCAGGATCACCTATACATTACAGTGAGGCACTGGCATAGGTCTTTTAATGGTGTATTCTAGTATATCAGGTAAACTTATACAATGACGTTTAAAAAAAACCAGTCTGATATCTCAAAACTCAAATTATTGAGTCATTGCTTATCTTACCTAATGATCTTTTCCTTTGAAAAGCATTCACTTTAAATGTTTCCCTAGTGCATTTCATATATTTGATATACAAAAATAATGCAATTTGCATTCCATTTTAAGGGTGTCTTTTGCAGAATGTAAGTTCAATTTGCAGAACATGTATGCTCTGAAAATGTTATCCTTTCATCCTGATATTACCCACTTAAAAAAAATCAAGCTTCCATAAAATTATGTTCTTTTGCTGCTATATTCTGATGTTTTATCACATCATTTCCAACAACTTCAATATCTTTTGACCTTTTTCAAACATGGAAGGGGGGCAATTGAGGTTTGGAGTAAAAGAAGACATACTAATGACTTTAGAAGGAATTGATCAAAGGTAAGATACTTTTATATGTTGTCAAATATCTGGAAGAAAACTGAAAACCTTGCTCAAATATCTGAATCAACCTGAATATTGAGATGTTTGACATTGTACCTACAAAATATCCAAGTTTTTGACTAAAATTTTCTATTTGCTTTTAAAAGTTTTGGTTGCCCTTTCAGGCATTGAAGTTTATAACTTTTTTTACTTGTAGGCCAACAAATGAAATCCAATATGGACAGCCATTCTACTTGAATACTCTCAGTCCTTCCCTCTAAAGCAATGACCCATGCTATATTCCCACTAAGTTCCAGATTAGGATTTGTTAAATTTCTGGTACCATCTGATAGGAACTACCGTCTGTCAGACAATACTTGGAGGAGGCTGGCAAAAAACTGCCTCACAAACAAGCTTCCTTTGTGTGCCAAGTCCATAAATCTGAGAATAGTTTAATATCATTAGTGTCCATTATTCATTTAATGCTGAACACACATCTACCCAACCATTTAGAAGAGAGGTTACACTTGCCAAGAACTAAAGTCTCAACCCTGAGTGATTTAAAATCTGGAAACAGAGAAGTGAATGCTGGGACATCCCTCATAAAACAGCAATGCAGCAACTTCAATCCAAGAATATTCAGAATCAGACACTGTGTTGATGCTTAGATGGAAATTAAAATAACTCTACCTTCTGTTTATTTGACACTTTTAACTTTCCAAGTCACTGTTGCATCTGTTACCTCATTGTAAATGTCCTGCCAGGTAGCAAGGTCAGGTACAATCATTCTCTAATTTATTGATGAAGTAACCTGAGGCCAAAAGAGGTCAAGGGACAAGGGGCAGTTTTGCATACTTATTTTGGAATCAAGGAACTTCAAAATCTTCAGTTTAAATCTTACCTCTGCTACCTGGTACCTGTGTAATGATGGGCAAGTTATTTAATATCTCTGGACTTTCCTAGGAAAAATAAATTCCTTATCTGCAAAATGAGGGGATTTGATGAAATGATCTCTGAAATACCTTCCAGCTCCATAACTATAATCTTAGGATCTTGTGAACCTATTACTTTTCTTAAAAAAATATGTCTGATCAATGGCAGACCCAAGATTGAAACCTAGGTTCTCTGAACTGCAATCTTGAATGCAAATGTCAACACGGTACAGTAGAAAGAACATTGGCCCTGAAGTCCAAAAGCCTGGGTTTAAATCCTTTCTCTGACACTTATACTTGTGTAATTATGACAATTCACTAAGCTTCTCTGGGCTTCAGTTTCCTCACCTTTAAAAAAAAAAAGAGGATTGCATGGCAACTCTAAGGAGCTCATGATGAAAAATGCTATTCACCTCCAGAGAGAGAACTGATGAATTCTGGGTACAGATAGAAGCATATTGTTTTTCACTTTATTTTTCATTCTGTTTTTGCAATAAGAAAATGTGTTTTGCATGACTTCACTTGTATAATGAGTATTATATTGCTTGCCTTCTCAATGAGTGGGAGAGGGGATGGAGGTAGAAAAATAAATTGGAACTCAAAATTTAAAAAGAAAATGTTAAAAACAATTAAATTAATGAATGAATAAATAAATAAAAGAAAAAAGGGGGGAGTTGAATTAGAAGGACTCTGAGGTTCTTTCTAGCTCTGTATCTATTATCTTTTTTTCCACTCGACCATATTGCCTGCTGTTAATGTTAGATCCTTTAAACATTACTTAATAAACTGTAACATCATTGATAGCTGCAGCTAAAACAGCAGGCCCCACCAACCTTCACTGAATGCCTTGACCTACCTTGGATCAGTAAAGCATGTCCTAATATACTAGTATGTAAATGTATTAGCACTAAATGAATGTGCTGTTATATATTAGTTCATGTATTACTAATGCTAATGATAGTATTCTTAGCATGGTGCCTTGTACACAGTAGGTATTTAATAAATGTTTGTTTAACTTAATTAAATGACCTCTTTGTCCTTCATCTGATACTGTAGATATCTTTATAATCTCTATAGTAGGTGAAATTAAAAATGGAAATAGCATTTGAATTACAGCCAGAATCCCTGGGTTCAAATCCTGCCTGAGACACTGGATACTTGACTTTGGAAAAGTCATTTCATCTTTATGGGTCTCAAATGAGTTTCTACAGATGTACATATGAGTTTCCTCATCTGTAAAATGAAAGAGTAGGGTTGAATTTAACATTTCTATTCCATCTCTGATATTCCATGTCTCTATGACAGGTGATCTTTCCACCCCAAATACAGATGGTTCACATTTATGTAACATCAAGGTTTTCAAGGCTCTTGGCCTATGTTATCTTACGTGATCCTCACAACAACACCATAAAGTAAGTTGTATTATTATTCCCATTTAGGACCAGAGAGTGAAGTGATTTGTCAACATTTATATAACTAGTAAATGGCTCTGGTGCGATTGGACTCCAGGTTTTCCAACCTCCAGTTCCAGCATTCTACATGTTGTACTATTACATGCCTTAGATGCTATCTTTACAAAATGTGATGGTTTTGGCTGTTTGCTGAAGCTTTCGTTAATTGCTTACGCTGCTTCTGCCTTAAGAGATCCATTAGGCAGTTCCTCAATGGTTCCAGCCCAAACCATTTCTACTCAGAAAACACTTCAAAGCCCTGGAGGGCAGAAACCACTGGGAACAGGTCAACTGACTCTCTCCCATCTAACTCACACCAGAATCTCCTCTTTCCAAGAGAGCAACCTACAAATCACTAACCTTGTCCATCTGTACTACAACTGAATGCTTCTGTAGACATCTTATCCCTCAACTAAATTGGAAACTTTTTGATAGGAAGCACTATCTAATTTTTAAAAATTAATATTCTTAGTGTTTAGAAAATTTTAAGTGCTTAATTAATTCTTTTCTTTCTAGTTCATTTTATTTTATTCTGTATGTCTGCTGCCCACCTGTGATGCTGCTGAGAATTGTACTATTAGATATTCAGCCTTTTGCATCTACATGCATCCATCTTTTAAAATGAAAATGTCCACATCCCTGCTGGTAATAGATATACCAGCAAATTCTTTCTACCACTATTGCTTTCCAGCAGCTGATGGTTAAGTCCCATTGTTCAATGTCACACTCCAACATATCCTTAGAACAAGGTTCTTAAACTTTTCTTTGTCATGGAGTCCTTTGGCAGTCTGCTAAACCTATAAACCCCCTCTCAGAATAATATTTTAAATACAGAAAATTAAATAATAGCCTTACCAAAAAAATCAAATAGTTATTCAACAAAAGTTCATAGACACAAGTTAAGAACTTCGGTGTCTTCTCCCATCCAGTTTGCTTGTAGGAACATTGATCCAAATTATTAAGCAGGAGTAAGCAGAAATCCCATTGTCACTCATCCAACTCTGGTGTCCAGTCCAAGGAAGTTGAGTTGCAGGGAACAGAGGCAACTTTGGGGCTGCAGAACTGGCTTCATTCCAGGGCCTCGTCATTGGTGATCTTGCCTTGCCATCTGACACTAAGTACAGCTTGGGGATGTTGCAGTTGGAAGGACTCCAGAATTTTTACTTTCTAGTGTTAATGGTACAGCTAACATTGTCTTCTCTTCTTTTTAAATTAGAATCATTTATCCCTTATCTATTCTATACCACAATGAATTATCAATAAGCATTTATTTAATGTTTCGTTATTATATGCCAGGCACTGCATTAAGCACTGGGTAGATATGTGTGTGTGTGTATATGTGTGTGTGTGTGTGTGTGTGTGTGTATGTGTGTATGTATATATAAAGCAATAACAGTGTATGCCCTCAAGGAGCTCACATTCTAAAGGAGGAGACAGCATGCAAATAATTAGGAACAAACAGGATAAATGGGACACAATCTCAGAAGGGAAAGATTGGCATTAAGGAAGAACAGAAAAAGCTTCTTGCAGGTGAGATTTTAACTGGCACTTGAAGGAGATCAGAGAAGTCAGAAGGTCAAGAAGACAGAATATTTATGGCTTGGACAACATTCAGTGAAAATACATGAATTTAGGTGAGAGAGTGTCTTCTTCAAGGAATAGCAAGGAGACCAATGTCACTGGATTAAAGTGTGGTATTGTTAATATCCCTCTACTAGACCTACCCTTATCTATGTAGGTAACCAAGAGGCATGGAGACAGTGGCTGCTAGGTGGTACAGTACATATAGTACCAGGCCTAGAGTCAGGAAGACTCATCTTCTGGAGTGCAAATCTAGCCTCACACATTTACTAACTGTGTAACCCTAAGTAAGCCACTTAACCCTGTTTGCCAAAGTTATCCATCTAGAAAATGAGCTGGAGAAGGAAATGGCAATCCACTCCAGTACCTTTGCCAAGAAAACTCCAAATGGGGTTAGGAAAAATTGGACGCAACTGAACAACAACAACAAAATCTAAAATAACTACTGTGCTATCATTAATATTCTTTTACCTTCTGTTTTATAGATTATAAGGAATAAGAAGGCTGTACAGGTGTGAAGGGGTCAGGTTACAAAATTCTTTAAAAGCAAAATGGAGGAAGGGACATCTCTATGGGATATGATAAGGAGCTGTACCAAGGTGACGGTAGTATCAAGGGAGAAAATGGGCTAGGTGTCACAGTGGATAGAGTGTTAGACTTGGAGTCAAGATGACCAGAGTACCAATCTGGCCAGAGTACAAATCAGACATTTATTAGTTGTATGACCCTGAGCAAGTCACTTAACCTCTGTCTCAATTTCCTCATTTGTAAAATGAGAATAATAGTAGCACTTATTTGCTAGAGTTGTTGTAAGAATCAAATGAGATAATATTTGTAAAATGTTTGCAAACATTAAAGCACTATATAAATGCTAGATATGTTGCAAATGTAGAATTGACAAGACAGGAACACATTAAGTTACTGATTTCATATAGTTGTACACTGTTCTATACTTCTCTTGCTGATCTTATCTCCCCAACTAGATTGCAGATCCCCTTGAGAGTAGGGACTTTTAATCTTTGGAATTGTTGTGACACATTCACCCTATCTGGCATCTTTATTTCACCTATTGGTGACCTCACTTCCCACTATTCTTATAATGACCTCTGGCTGCCTAGATTGTATTAAAGTTAGTCCCTATACCTCCATTTATGTTCACTCTAGGCAAGGCAAATGAAGGTTGAGAAAACTTTGAATCACAGACTTAGAGCTGGAAGGGACCTTCAAGGTCACTTAAATTCACACCCTTCATTTGACAGGTGGGGAAAAAAAAGGCTCAAATGGGTGAAGAGATTTGCCAAAAGTTACATAAATAGCTTTTTAGCAGAAAGGATTTGAATTTTGATTCCAGATCCAAGATTCTTTTGACTGTACCATGTGATAGTGCTAATTATAAGGTTGTAGATTCACAGAATCAGAGCTGGAAGGAGACCTTAGAGATCTTTGAATTGTGGCTCCTCCTTTCATAGATAATGAAATTGAGACCCAGACAGATAGCATCATTTGCCCAAGGTTACACAAGTCCTAAGTAGAAAAATCAGGAATTGTACCTAGATCCTCTGATACCAAGCCCCTCCTTGTGCTATGAATTTCCTTTTTTTTGTAGAGAGTATTTTATTTTCTTCCAATTCCATGTAAAGATAGTTTACAACATTCATTTTTGTAAGGTTTTGAGTTCCAATTTTTTCTCCTTCTCTCCCTTCACTTCTACTTTCCCAAGATGACAAGTAATCTGATATAGGTTATACATGTGCAATCATGGAAACATATTTCCACATTAGTCCTGTTGCAAAAGATGAAACAGAACAAAAGGAAAAAGCCAAAAAAAAGCCAAAACAAAAAAAAGTGAAAATTAATGTGCTTCAATCTGCATTCAGACTTCATAGTTCTTTCTTTGGATGTAGATAGCATTTCCCATCATGAGGTTTTTGGAGTTGTCTTGGATAATTCTATTTCTAAGAAGAGTTAAGTCAATCATAGTTGATCATTGCACAGTGTTACTATTGTTGTGTACAATGTTCTCCTGGTTGTGTTCTCTTCACTAAGCATCAATCCATCCAAGTCTTTCCAGGTTTTTCTCAAATCCACTTGATCATCATGTCTTATAGCACAATAGTCTTCCATTATATTCATATACCATGACTTGTTCAGCCATTCCCCAAATCATAGTCATTCCCTTAAATTCCAGTTCTTTGACACCATTAAAAAGAGCTGCTATAAATGTTTTTTGTACACGTAAGTCCTTTTCCTTTTCTGTGACTTCTTTGGGATACAAACCTAGCTGTGGTATTGATGGGTCAAAGAGTATGCACAGTTTGATTTCCCTTTGATTCCCATTGTTTTGGAACAATGGGCATTGTTCCAAATTGCTCTCCAGAATGGTTGGATCAGCTCACAATTCTACCAACTATGCATTTGTGTCCCAATTTTCCCACATCTTCTCCAACATTTATCATTTTCCTTTTCTGTCATATTAGCAAATCTATTAGGAGTGAGGTGGTACCTTAGAGTTGTTTTAATTTACATTTCTCTAATCAATAGTGATTTAGAGCATTTTTTGTATGACTATAGACAGCTTTGATTTCTTTGTCTGAAAAATGTCTATTCATATCCTTTGACCATTTATCTATTGAAGAATGACCTGTGTTCTTGTAAATTTGGCTCTCTACATATTTGAGAAATGAGGCCTTTATCAGAAAAAAAAATTTGCTGTCAAAAGTGTTTCTTATCTTTCTGCTTTCCTTCTAATTGTGGTTACATTGGTTTTGCTTGTGCAAAAACTTTTTTACTTCAATGTAATCCAAATGATCCATTTTGATTTTCATAATATTCTCTATCTCTTTTATTTGGTGTTAGATTTTTCTATTTTCCACAGATATGGCAGGTAAACTATTCTTTGTTCTCCTAATGTTCTTACAGTATCATCCCTTATGTCTGAATCATGTGCCCATTTTGACTTTATTTTGGTCTACAGTGTGAGATGTTGGTCTATTCCTAGATTCTGCCATACTATTTTCTAGTTTTTCCATCAGTTTTTGTCAAACAGTGAGTTCTTATACCAGAAGCTGGAGTCTTTGGTTTATCAAACAGTAGATTACTACAGTTATTTATTACTATTTCTTGTGTACCTAATCTATTCCATTGATGCAACATTATTTCTTATCTAGTACCAACTAGTTTTGATGACTTCTGATTTATAATATAGTTTTAGGTCTAATATGGATAGGCCACCTTCCTTTGCATTTTTAAAAATTAATTCCCTTGATACCCTTGACCTTTTGTTTTTCCAGATAAATTATTATTATTTTTTCTAGCTCTATAAAATATTTTTTGGTAGTTTGATTGATATGACACAGAATAAGTAAATGAATTTAGGTGGAATTGTCATTTTTATTATATTAGTTCAGCCTACTCATGAGCAAATTATATTTTTCCAGTTGTTTAGATATGACTTTATTTGTGTGAAAAGTGTTTTGTAATTGTGTTCATATAGTTTCTGGGGTTGTCCTAGCAATTAGACTTCCAAATATTTTATATTGTTCACAAGTTATTTTAAATGGAATTTTCTCTTTCTATCTATTGCTGCTGAACTTTGTTGGTAATGAATAGAAATACTGATGACTTAATGTGGGTTTGTTTTATATCCTGCAACTTTGCTAAAGTTAATTATTTCAAAAAGTTTTTTGGTTGATTCTCTAGGATTTTCTAAGTATACTGTCATATCATCTACAAAGAGTGATAGTTTTGTCTCCTCATTGCCTATTCTAATTCCTTCAATTTCTTTTTTTCTCTTATTGCTAAAGCTAACATTCCTAGTACAATATTGAATAAGTGATTATAATGGGCATCCCCTTTTCACCCCTTGTCTTATTGGGAAGGCTTCTAGATTATCCCCATTAAAGACAATGCTTGCGGATGGTTTTAGATAGAGATTACTCATCATTTTAAGGAAAACTCCATTTATTCCTATTTTCTCTATTGTTTTTAAGAGAAATGGGTGCTATATTATGTTAAAAGGGGTTTTTTTTGCATGTATTGAGATAATCATGTGATTTCTGCTGGTTCTGTCATTTATATGGTCATTTATACTAATAGTTTTCCTAATATTGAACCAGTCCTGCATTCCCTGTATAAAGCCTACCTGTTTGTGGTGTATTATCCTGGTGATAAACTGCTGTTATTTCTTTGCTAATTTTTTTTTGCATCAATATTCAGTAGGGAAATTGGTTTATAATTTTCTTTCTCTGTTTTGACTCTGCCTGATTTAGTTATCAGCAGTATACTTGTGTCAGAAAAGGAGTGTGGTAGGACTTTTTCTTTGCCTATTTTTCCAAATAGTTTTTAAAGTATTGGAATTAATTGGTCTTAAACTGTTTGATAGAATTCACTTTTAAATCCATCTGGCCCTGGAGATTTTTTCTTATGGAATTCTTTGATGGTTTGTTCAATTTCTTTTTCTGGAATGGGGTTATTTACGTATTTATTTCTTCTTTTGTTAACATAGACAATTTATATTTTTGTAAATATTCATGCATTTCACTTAAATTGTCAGATTTATTGATATACATTTGAGCAAAGTTGCTCCTAATTATTGCTTTAATTTCCTCCTCATTGGTGCTGAATTACCCTTTTAATTTTTGATACTGGTAATTTTGTTTTCTTCTTTCTTTTTTTTAAATCAAATTAACCAAAGTTTTATCTTTTCCCCCCATAAAATCAGCTGTTGGTTTTATTTATTTACTCAATAGCTTTCTTACTTTCAATTTTATTAATTTCTCTTTTGAATTTCAAAATTCCTAATTTGGTCTTTAATTGGGAATTTTTTAAAAATTTGTTCTTTTTCAAGCTTTTTTAATTGTATGCCCAATTCATTAATCTCCTCTTTCTCTATTTTATTCATGTTAGCATGTAGAGGCATAATTTTTTTTAAGTACTGCTTTGGCTACATCTCATAAATTTTGCTATGTTGTCTCATTATTGTCATTTTCTTGAATTAAATTATCAATTGTTTCTATGATTCGGTGTTTGATTCATTCATTTTTTAGGATTAGTTTATTTAATTTCTAATTAATTTTTAATCTATCTTTCCTATGGCCCTTTATTACACATAACTTTTATTGCACCATGATCTCAAAAGGATGCATTTAATGTTTCTGCTTTTCTTCATTGGATTGTGAGGATTTTATCACCTAATACATGGTCAATTTTTGCATAGGTGTCACGTACAGTATAGTTTTGCTATCTGTTTCTCCCTGAAACTCACTTAACTACTCCTCTAAGAATGTGGATGTTATACTATTTGATGCATACATGTTTAATATTGATATTACTTCATTGTCTATGATATCTTTTAGCAAGATGTAGTTTCCTTCCTTATCTCTTTTAATTAGATCTGTTTTTTGCTTTTGCTTTGTCTGATATCAAGATTGCTAACCCTGCTTTTTTTTTATTTCAGCTGAAGTCTAATATATTCTACTCTAGCCTTTTGCCTTTATTCTGTGTGTGTCTCTATGCTTCAGATATGTTTCTTGTAATAGAATTCTGTTTTTTAATCTACTCTGCTATCCACTTACATTTTATGGAAAGCTCATCCCATTCACATTCACAGTTATGGTTACTAACTGTGTATTTCCTTCCATCCTATTTCCCTCCATTTATACTTTTCTCTCTCTCTCTTCTTTCACCCTGTCCCTCCTCACCAGTCTTTTGCTTTTGAACACCATCTCCCTCAATCTGCCTTCCATTCTATCAGCCCCCTCTTTTTCTTTTCCCCTTCTCCTCTTACTTCCCTATAAAGTAACAGAGATTTCTTTATCCAGCTGAGTGTGCATGTTATTCCTTCTTTAAGCCAAATCGAAAAGAGTAAGGTTCAAATAATGCTCACCCCATACCTTCTTTCTCTCTACTGTAATAGGTCTTTCATGCCTCTTCATGTGATATAATTTATCCAATTCTGCCTCCCCCTTTCCTCTTCTCCCAGTACAAGCTTTTTTTCACCCTTTAATATTTTTTATCACATCAAATTAACATACCCATAACCTCTGTCTAAGTATACTCCTTCTAATTGCCCTAATAGAGATAGGATTCTTAAGTGATACAAGTATCATTTTCTCATATAGGAATGTAAACAGTCTCACCTATTGAATATCATGGTTTTTTTTTCTTGCTTACCATTTTATGCTTCTCTTAAGTATTGTATTTGAAAACCAAAATTTCTGTTCAGCTTTGGTCTTTTCATCAGGAAATTTTGAAAGTCCCCTATTTCATTGAATGTCCATCTTTTCACCTGAAAGATTATGCTCAGTTTTGCTGCACAGTTGATTCTTGGTTGTAATCCAAGCTCCTTTGCCTTCTAGAATATCATGTGCTAAGCATCCTGATCCTTTAATGTAGAAGCATCTAAGTCTTGCATAATCCTGACTGGGGCTCTTTGATATTTGAATTGATTCTTTCTGGCTGCTTGTAATATTTTCTCCTCGATCTGATAGTTCTGGACTTTGGCTACAATATTCCTTTATGTTTTCATTTTGGGATCTCTTTCACAAAGTGATTGGTGGATTCTTTCAATGACTATTTTACCCTCTGGTTCTAGGATATCAGGGCAGTTTTCCTTGATAATTTCTTGAATGATGCTATCTAGGCTCTTTTTTTTGATCATAGCTTTCAGGTAGACCAGTAATTCTCAAATTTTCTCTCCTGTATCTATTTTCTAGGCCAGTCATTTTTCCAATGAGGTATTTTACATTTTTTTCTGCTTTTTCATTCTTTTGTTTTTGTTTGACTGATTCTTGATGTCTCGTAAAGCGCAAGCTTACACTTGCACAATCCTATTTTTTATGGAATTATTTTCTTCAAGTAGCTTTTGTAATTCCTTTTTTTATTTGGACAATTCTACTTTTAAAGGAATTCTTTTCTTCAGTGGATTTTTTTTCCCATTTGGACAATTCAGTTTCTTAAGAGTTATCTTCTTCAGTCAATTTTTGTTCTTCTTCCAAGCTGTTGTCTTTTTTTTCATAATTCTCTTCCATAACTTTTATTTCTTTTCTTAATTTTCCTTCTACCTTTCTTACTTCATTTTAAAAATTCTTTTTAAACTCTTCCAAGAGGACTTTTTGGGCTTCACACTAGACTTGACATTCATCTTTGAGGCTTGCATGTAGGCATTTTGACATTCTTGTCCTCTTCTGAGTTTGTGTTTTGAGCTTCCCTGTTGCCATAGTAGCTTTCTATGGTCAGGACTCTTTTTATTTTTTGCTCATTTTTTTAAAGCTGAGCTCTACTCCCGAGGTATAGGGGACTTTGTCCCAAACTTCTTTCACTGGTGGTGGGGCAGGAGTCTGGTCACTGAATTTCTGCACCCAGGCCTCTGGAGCTGGTGGCTTGCCTGCAGCTCTGGGGTGGTCCAAACTAGTTTTGCCTGTTGTGCCCCGAGTTCTGGGTCTGGCAGTTTACCTGATGTGCTAGGGCTAGAGGTCTTATAGCTTACCTGCTATGCCACTGGTTTGCTTAGCCCAGACACAGGGGCCTGGGTTACTGCTCTATACTGTGGCTAAGAACCTCCTGCTGGCTTGCCTGGATACCAACTACACTGGGCTGCACTCTCATTTTGCCCAAGTGAGGCAGACCTTTCCTGAAGTTCTTCTAAGCTATCTTGGGCTGGAAAATGGTTTCATTCCATCTTTTTTGTGGATTCTATCACTCCAGAATTCTTTTAAACTCTTGACTTAATGTTGTTTCCAAGGGAAAATGGAGAGAATTCAGGCAAATTCCTGGCTTCTGTCTGTGATTTTGGCTCTGCCCTGCCCCCTCTCTCCCAGGTATTTTTTATGGAGAAGCACTTAACCAGGAGTCAGGAGACCTTGATTCCAGCCCCAACTCTGCTAATAGCTTACTCTTTGAAATTCAGCAAACTTCTTCCTCTCTGGGTCTTAGTTACCTCATCCATAATATACTCAATGTTCTCTAAGGTCCCTTCCAGTGTTTTGTGCTCTGTGAATCTACAAATGGAAATAGAAAAACAGGATTAAATGACAAAAGGTGGAAGAATATTAATGAGAGCAGAGGAAAGGTTGTTTTAGATTTTGTTGTTGTTTAGTCATTTCAGACTCTTTGTGACCCCATTTGGGGTTTCCTTGGAAAAGATACTGAAGTGGTTTTCCATTTCCTTCTCCAAATCATTTTACAGGTGAGGAAATAAGGCAAACTAAGTCACTTGCCCAGAGTCACATAGCTAGTAAGTGAATGAGGCCAGATTGGAGCTCCAAAAGATAAAGTTTCCTGACTTAATGGCCTATTACTCAATCCACTGCATCACCTAGCTGCCCCTGTCCCAAAACCTTTTTGTCACCTACATAAATAAGGATAGGTCTAGTAGAGGGATATTAACAGGACCTATGGACACCACATTCTTATCCATTAAGAAATAGGATACTCATCTGTTTTTTGGCACCAGTGTTATGGTGCAGATGTCCACAGGATAGAGCTCTCTTGACTCTGTTTTATTTCTGGGGCAAAAATCTAAAATCAGAAGGGGAGAAAATGGTCCACAATAAGGCATTATGGGATTTTTCTGAACTCACAAGCATCAGTAGAAAGCTACACACAATGCAGGCTCCTGAAACAAACAATGCTGGCCCCAAAGTCTGGCAAACCTTGCACATGGAAAGCTGAGCACATTGTAATGGCACCAAAGAAGTTATCCTGAGGCAAGAGAATCAGGATTTCATTAAGGTGAACCAATAAGGTGGTGGTGGAAACTTTGGTGGAGTAGAAGTAGGAGAATGTTTGCATATGCTTATCTATGGATGTGTATAGGGGTAGAGAGAAGATTTTGTGTTACTGAATAATACTGAGATTTCTTTTAAATTATATGCAGCCCTCTGTTCCTTCTTAGAAGACTCCAAAGGCTATGCCTGTGTTAAAATACATTTATTAAGCCTTTCTTTTGTGCCAGACATTGTGCTAAGCACTGTGATACAAATACAAGTGAGCAGGATAGCCACTGCCCTCAAGAAGCTCACATTCTTATTTGAGAACACAACCTATACAGATAAGTGATGGCCTGGAAGGAGTATTTTGGACTGGCAAGTCTTAGGGAATAGAGATTGAGCCATTTGGCATATGATTAGCATGTCCTTTCTGGAATTAGTAGTGTTGATTTTACTGTTGTTCCATGAGCTGGAGTTGAAAATAAGCTAGGTAGATAATGCAATGTCCAAGATGACATTGGAGATGTCTGAGAAGTAGCATGGTGGGTCTGAATCCAGAACAAGATAAAGTGATTGCTGACCAATCAGAGTTCAGGATCTCATGGGTGGGACTATGGGTACAGAATAGCACGTATCTTGCCAGGCTTGATGACGTATTGCCCAGTTTTGCTGAAATGATTTTCCTCTCACCTCTTTTGTTCTTTGATGTAAGTGAAGACTGGAAAGGAGGGAGAGAGAGATGAATTAGGAAATAAAGGTGATGTAAAAACAAAAGCTGTCAATAAAAATTTATATTACAAAATAACAAAGCAAATGCAGAAAATATGCAAATCTTTTCACGTACTCTTTCGAATCCTGATTTATAAGACCTTTCTAATGTCAGTCTAATAAGTATCAGTGACAGTAAGACAAACAGAGCTCTGGGAATGAAGACAAAATGCATCCTCAAGAGTCACAGATTACAATGACAAGTACAGAGGATGTCAATGCTAGATGTCATGTCCTTAGATCACCTTACTGCTATTCAAAATGCTGTACTTTGCCAATGTCCTTGTTAGAGGAAGATTCAACAATTCAATTTATTAAACATACAGTACAAAAAACCACAGATTAAGTTGACTACTGTGTAAAATATACCAACCAGGCCCATCATATATCCATGCTCACCGCAGATCACAGGATACTGTCTACTTGTGTTCATGGAGCTAGGTCTAGAGGGGACCACTGAGGCCAGATGGTCCAATCCTCTTATTTTACAGATAAATAAACTGAGGCTCAGGGAGGTTAAGTGTCTTACCCACATTCACACAAGCAGTAAACATCAGAGGTTTCAAATACAGGTTTTCTGAATCCAAAGCCAGTGCTCTTTCTATTGTGCTATGTCATTACCCAACAGGTGATGGCTGAACCATGTTTCATAAAGTCTCTGAATACTGGATGTTTTTTACTTTAGAAAAAAAAATGATACTCAGCTGTCAAATTCTTATCTTCCACTCATTCGTTTAGTATTTTTTTTAGCAATAATCATAGGGGTTACAAATCAGAACCCAACACACAGACACAGACACAGACACACACACACACACACACACACACACACACACACATGAGTATTAGCACATGACCTGTGTATCTCCTGCATTTGGAGTCAGATGATTCAGCTTTGAATCCTGGTTCTGCTATTTATTAACTTTGTGACCTTTGATGGATCGATTCATTCTTTTAACTCTTTGTATCCTTACTCATAAAATAAGGGATTGGACAAGAACAGAGGATCTTAACCTGGGGTCCTTAAACTTAAAAAAAATATTGCAATAGCTGTGTTACAATATAATTAATTTCCTTTGTAATTTGTATTTTTTATTTTATCCATTTAAAAATGTTATTTAGAGAATAGGTCCCTATGCTTCACCAGACTGCCAAAGAAAGGGTTCTGTTACCAGAAAGAGTTAAGCACCTCTAACTATAAAGCATCTTCCAGCTCTAAATCCTATGGTTGCATGGTCTAGAAATGTATTTTTTTTCTTGGTTCATGACCATTCCAGGGATGGCAATTGCTAAATTGGAACACCCAACTATCTAGGCACAATATATACTGTCAGGAAAGCTAGCATACAGGTGATATCCAGCCTGCACATCAAAGCCAGTGCTACTATGGACTCCTCTAGCCTTAGTTTATGAAAATCTTGGTTCACTTGCCCCAGTACAATTCCCATTACGATGTTTTCAATTCTCTGAAACCTCCGCCTGAAGGCATATCATCTCACCCCAAAGCTCTGCTGAAAATTATAACAAACTTCCTCCCAGCATGTACCAGCCATGTTTTCCTGACCTCATCATTACAAGGTCTTAAGCAGTAGAAAAAACCATCCATGTTTTAAATTGTTATGTGGTTGATGAGTGTACTGAATGCCAAATGTTTCCTTTACAGCTTTAGCCCACACAGTGATGGAAAGAAAATAAACTAAAACCAGATAATGAGGAGGCACCCTGGTGTGTAGCATGTGCTCTGAGAAGCCAGAACAAATAGGAGAATCCATCATAATAAGCCTGTAGTCTTTGCTTTAAGCTTAAATATTTTATCCTGGCTCTCCTCTAATGCCAGAGGGTTAAGAGCACCAAAACCTCTGTGCACTGTCTTCCAATATACTCATTCAAACAATATTCTTAATACTGCTACCACCACCACCATCACCATCATCATCACTATCTCCATTATCTGGTAATCACAAAGTGCTTAAGGGCGGATATATCTGGACCCTTTACAACACAAAATCAAAGCATACCATTTACCTTCTGTGCTTTACTTTCTGAATCAACTGATCAGTTCTCAAGATTTCCTGCTATATGGGAAAATGAGCATGAGGGAAATAAATTCCTTGGAACAAAGGCTTTTCTCACCAAAAAAAAGCTATTCATCTTTGCTGAATGGTTACTTACTGACAACCAATTATGAGTAAGAATTAATAATACTGAGCAGCAGCAAGGTGTAATAAAGAGAAGGCTATCCTTGGAGTTAGAATGAGGTGCAAAGAGACAGATTCCAGTTTTCTACAAACACTTTATCAGGGCTTAGAGGTGTGCCTTGTCACCAAGTGATAGAAAGAATCACATCTATCTTACCTAACCCAAGCCAGGAATACACAGAGGAATTTTTAGGTCCCTACAGAGATTTTTGGGTAGATGGGAGTGGGAGTGACGGTAAAGGGCAGGTTGAGGTCAAGACCAGAGGATGCAGTCAGAGGCAGGCACCCATGTAGCTTTCAGTGTACTTATAGCCCTCATAGTACTCCATAGAACCCAAGCCCATCCAGCCTAACCCAAGGCTTCCTTAAGGCCCATGAATGCAGGAGAAAGACTTCAGAGCCATCTGATC
Organism: Vombatus ursinus; assembly: GCF_900497805.2. Lineage (NCBI taxonomy): Eukaryota > Metazoa > Chordata > Mammalia > Diprotodontia > Vombatidae > Vombatus > Vombatus ursinus. The sequence goes on along the minus strand of NW_020954604.1, from coordinate 4,200,180 downwards.
CAGCACACCTTGTCCAAGCCACGGGACGCTGGAGCCCAGGTGAACTTTCACTTAACACATGGCTAACTGCCTAAGCTTGGTTCCTGAGGGAGTAGCATTGAGTGTTCCTTATGGGTTCAGTTCAGCACTCTGAAAAACAAAGACTAAGAGCCACCCACTTAGCAACAAGATCAGAACCTAGCCTTAGCTTAGCAAATAAAGTAGCTTAGGTACACTCATATCAGTAGTCCTAGTCAATCTGTAAGGGAAAGATCCTAGGCAAAATCCAGTTAGAGTAGCCCCTTAAACCTGTAATAGGAGCCCAGCTTATGATTAACCTTTGAGCACTAATGTCTATCTTAGGAGTAGCCTAGAAATCCCTTGAACTGAGGGATTAGTCACTATACTCAGGACTGATTAGGTCCTATTGACATCATTCAGTTTCAGAATTTTAAGAAACACCCTCCCTTGAACAAACCCAGAAAAAAACTTTGAACACCTCTAAGACATACCTTGATTCAAGAAACATTCAGGAGCTAAACCCTGGAAAAGGTAGTGACCCTACTACAAGTCCAGTTAAAATCTCAGAGAGGAAAAAAACCCCAACTCTGACCATAGGACTGCAAGAGTACTTGAAGGAAATTAAACAAGAGCTATAGAATGGAAAAGCTAGGGAAGAAAGAATGACAAAGAACATTTATATCTTAGAACAGATAGTGGAAAACTTCACTTAGGAATTGAATGACCTAAAAATTATAATAGGCCAGAAATCTAAAAAAAATAATTCAACAATATAATAATAAAAAACAATAGAAAATTTAAAAAAGGGAAAAAAATCTTAGAAACACAACAACAACAAAACAAACCTGGAAAATAGGTCAAGAGATAATGTAAGAATTATTAGATTTTCTGAAAATTACGATTAAAAGAAAATCTAGATATGCTATTACAGTATGTAATTCATGAAAATTTCTTAGAACTAGAGGACAATATAAAATTAACTGGTCACATCCATAAATGAACTCCAAAATGAAAACACCCAGGGGCATCATAGCCATAATCCAGAGCTTTCAGTTTACAAGGGAAAAAAATGCTACAAGCAGCCACAAAAAGGAGTTCATATACCAAGGAATAACAAATAAGATTACACAAGACTTAGGAGCTGCCTCTTTCTAAGAGAAAAGAACTTTGAATATAGTATTCCAAAATGCAACCAATAAAGGTTTACAACCAAGGATAACCCATCCAGCAAAATTAAATGCAATCCTACCAGAAAACAAAAGGAATATTTAATAGAAAAAAGGATTTCCAAACATTCCTGATGAAAAAATCAGAAATGAATAGTCATTTGGAAATGAAAATGCGGGACTGCCAGAAGGAATATAGAGAGGCACAAATATTTATATAATTCAAAGGGAATAAGTGGGTGTAAATTGTTTACATGTTAATATGAGGATTAGGAAAAAAAAGTCTTCTTGTAAACCTAGTATTTTAAGGGTCAGAGAAAAAAATAAAATGACAATTTCTTGGCATTTTTTTAATGGCCTTAAGAGTGGTACTATACTAGGGAGGAAAGGAGAAGAATGAGATAAATCACTATTACATAATAAAGGTGAATCAGATGAAGAATATATAGCCAGCTGGAAGGAATAGAGACAGCAAGCATATCATAACACATCACAAACCTTATTTTTTTCTGAGTTGTATAAAGGAAGATTTAATACAGTTGTAGATTTCCCCTTACCTTTTTCTATATATGTGTGTGTGTATATATATATATATATATGGTTGTATGTATGTACATATGTGTATATAAGTATATGTATATATGATTGTATATTTGTGTATGTGTATGGATAGAGAGAGAGAAAGAGAGAAATCTCAGTTGAGAACTGCATTCATTAAACTCAAAAGAGAAATAAAAAGGGACAGAGGAAAGAGACATATACATAAAGTAATCATATAAACAAAGTAATCTTCAATACTGAAAGAAGGAATTCAAAGGGAAGACTAAGTGGATAGGAAGAAAGAGTAAAAACCTAACATTAGAAATAGAGTAAGAAGAGAGAGGAAACAGGTTCTTTACCCACTTATACAATCACAAATATTAGGAAAATTCCTTCCCTTCCATCATTTTTTTTCTTTATTGTAAAGAACATGGTAGCTCTAAGCACAGATTCCAAAATTACTCCCATGTTGGTAAATCTCTGTGTGATAGGATCAGGGCTCCCCTGTTTCCAAAAATAGGTATTGGTTTTCCCCAAAAGGAAACAAAACTATCCCTGGGAATTGACTGAACCCTATCTTCCTTGTTGTAACTTCCTGGTCCTCTAAGGACATAAAAAGTTCCATTCAGGTAGAGATCAGAACCCTTTGACTTGGTGGATTTCTGAAGACCATACAAGTTGCCATATCCCATCCTGCTGACCATTTACATTTATATGTCCAAAGTAGCTAAATGCCACTGTATACTGTGTTAGGGAAAAGTAAAGCTCCATTTGTTAACTGTTCAATGAGTCATGAGTGCCTCATTTCATTCCAATATCAAACAAGATAGTGATGGTGTTAAACGTGCCCCTAAGACCTTGTCTATGAGATATAATCAATTTTTTGAGTGATGTTTGGTGCTTGCCATTTCTAGTGTCTTCTGATTATCATCTTAAATGAAGCATTGATGATAATAACATTTATGTAGCACTTTTTTTACATACATTATTGTACTTTATCCTCACAGCAACCATATGAGCTAAGTGCTATTATTGTCCCCATTTTACAAAATTGAGGTTCAGGAAACATAAGTGACTGGCCCATGTTCACATAATGTTGGAAGTAAGAGCTGAATTCAGTTCTTCTTGACTCCAAGTCTAATGCTTTAACCACTATGCAAAACTACCTTTCTTATAGGGTACAGAATTCCAACTCTTTCTTTTCTTATAACTGAGTCATTATTTATTCCATGTTTTTTTTTCATCATTCTCTTGTATGGTCTTCAGTGGCTTCTAGATTTTTTTGATTATGTATACCTATCACTATTATTAATCATTATTATTATTTGGCATTCACCCTTCAATATGTAGATGCTTATAAATTATATACATTTACTACTAATAATTATGGGATAGGAATTGGACCTGTGATTTTGCTGATACAGGGAAATATCATATGGGGAAATTCCCTCTACCAGTGGAGGTCAGCATATTCAGTGCAACTTTTGTATTAGAGTTGTCTAAACACTGAGAGGGTAGATGACTTGCCCAGGGTCACATAAATTTTATGTGTTAGAGTTGGACTTGAAACCAGGTCTTCCTGTCTCTGAAGTCAGTTCCTTATTCATTATGTCACTATTATTAATATGACCCATTAATAAGCAAGAGGACCCTCTACTATGATTATGTAACAGAAGATTGAAAAAAAATCCCTCAGGTTTTAGTTTTTATTGAAGGAAGGAAAAAAATAGTATTTCCCAAAAATAGAATTTCTAATGGGGAAAGAGCATGATTTTTTAAATGTAAAATAAAAAATAGAATTTAAAAATTGTTTTTTGAGAGAAGAAGCAATAGGGGTTAGGTGACTTGCCCAGAATCACACAGCTAGTAAGTGTTTGAGACTGGATTTGAGCTCAGATACTCTGGATTCTGGGGCTAATGTTCTATCCATTGAACCACCTAGCTGCTACCTCCAAAACAATAAATACTAAAGAAATATGGAATTTTATTTGGCACAGTGCTGTGGCTTACTTCCCACTTTTGTTAAAAGGACAAACATACTGCTTCAGTTCAAAGTATACAGAAGTGCAGACACCAAAATCCTTGCTTCTGAACAAAAAACAACAATTTTCAGCCTTTTGAGGCATGGAAGTGGTTGACTATTGTTAAATGGTTTTAATTGGGAAATAATATCAGCTTTAGAAATTATTAAATCGATATAAGATAGTTAATGGCTGATAGTAGTTTTCCAATCACTTAGCCTCACAACTTGCACCTATCCTTGAAATTCTATCCAATCTCTGATTGATTTTTGCCCTGGAAAGAAATAAGCCTATTTAAAGGACTATCAGTTGTTTAATCCTATTGGCTGAGCACCCATTGGACAAGTGATTTGATTATTCAGCATCTTGAAGCTTGGTAAACCAAGCTTCTGACAGTACTTTGCAGCTCCAGTCACCGGGGGCCTAAGAAAAATGTTACCTCCTGAATTCCATTTAAAAGAGATGTGTCTCTGGAGATATTCTTATCTAATAAATTGATTCTGGAAAGATGTTGGACTTTCCTTGCACCCTCATTGTGTAAAATGTTAATGCTCCCAAACCCCTTAGGAACATAGTTTCTGAGATTTAGGATGGAATTCAGAGGCCATTTAATGTAGCATATATTTAATTGAAACCTCCCTCTCCAAAATATCCAGTAAGTGGTCACCCTACTTTTGCCCAAAGATGCTGGGCATCTCATTCCACTTTTGGACCATGTTAGTTAGAAAGTTATTCCTTACCTTGAGCCAAAGTTTACCCCAGGAACTTCTATCTCATGACCTTATAGACACAGTTTCTGACTTTTACAACATATAAAATAGAAAATGCCACAATAAACATACATGGTTGAATCTGGTTAAATATGTATAATACAGATATTTTAACACTCATGTTGAACAAGATGTTAAATTTTAATAGAGGCAATGTTTTTAGATTCAACTTCATTCATTACATTACTATCTATAGAATAGCAGGATGGAAGTAACATCTCCTCTTTATTTCTAAGTACTTAAAGTCCCTACTGGGTGGACCCTCTGGTTCAGATTTATTGGAGATCAAAGAAAAAGTCACACAGGATTATTACTCATTGCTTGTGTTTCCCTGAGAAAACAAATTTAATGGTGGAAAGAAGAGGTCTTCTACTGTCTCATCTGTGAAATCAAGAGCATGGACCAGATGTCCCTCTGACATTCTGTGATGCAATGATTCCAAATATTCTAATATGGAAATAAATATTTGAATGAATAAATGAATGAATGGAGATGAGAGAATGACAGACAGTCTAAATCTCTCTCGTCCCATTCAATGTTACCCATTTAAAACTAAGACCCAGTGAACTCCAGCACTGCAGGAAATATCAGCCAGAGTATGTGAGAGAGGAAGCTCTCCTTGGTTAAAGTCCATTCACTCCTCTCACTTGATCTGCCAAGCATAATTAACATGCCAAAGGAAGATTAGCCAAAAAAAGGATGGGCCATTTCCTCCCAAAGCAGCCTGAGCCAAAGCCCAGAGTAAGTAAGGCAGAGCAAGACAAAAAAAAAAGGCAACAAAAATAATATCAGGAGACATGTTTATGGTAAAGCTTCTATCAGCTTCAGCACATTTTATTTTTTTTATATTTAAGTAATATTTTGTTTTTCCTCAATTACATGTTTAAAACACCTTTTAACATTTGATTGTTTTTTTGCATTCCAAATTCTATCCTTCACTCCCTCTCTCCCCTCCTCCCTCCTTGAGAGGGCAAGCAATCTAATATAGGTTATACATATGCAATCATGTAAAACATTTCCATATTAGTCATTTTGTACAAATAGAAAGAAAGAAAGAAAAGAGGAAGGAAAGAAGGAAAGAAAGAAAGAAAGAAAGAAAGAAAGAAAGAAAGAAAGAAAGAAAGAAAG
>NW_020954604.1:4186965-4194545 GCF_900497805.2 Vombatus ursinus | reverse complement strand
AAGAAAGAAAGAAAGAAAGAAAGAAAGAAAGAAAGAAAGAAAGAAAGAAAGGAAGGAAGAAAGAAAGAAAGAAAGAAAGGAATGGAGGAAGAAAGAAAGAAAGGAAGGGAGAAAGAAAGAAAGAAAGAAAGAAAGAAAGAAAGAAAGAAAGAAAGAAAGAAAGAAAGAAAGAAAGAAGAAAGAAGAAAGAAAGAAAGAGAAAGGAAAGAAAGTGAAAATAGTATCCTTCAGTCTGTACTCAAATAATAACAGTTCTTTTTCTGCAGATGGATAGCATGTTTCATAATAAGTCCTTTGGGATCGTCTTGGATCATTGTATTTCTGAGAATAGCTAAGTCATTCACAATTCTTCATCATATGATATTGCTGTTATTGTGTACAATGTTCTCCAGTTTCTGCTCATTTCACTTTGCATCAGTTCATGTAAGTCTTTCCAAGTTTTTTTCTGAAATCTGCCTGCTCATCATTTCTTATAGCACAATAATATTCCATCACAATCACATAACATAGCTTGTTCAGCCATTCCCCAACTGATGGGCATTTCCTCAATTTTCAATCCTTAACTATCCCAAAAAGAACTACTGCAAATATTTTTGTACAAATATGTACTTCCTCCTGGTTTTTTATGTATCTTTGGGATGCAGACCTAGCAGTGGTATTGCTTGATCAAAGGGTATGCACAGTTTGATAACCCTTTGGGCATAGTTCCAAATTGTACTCCAGAATGTTTGGATGTTCATAACTCCCCCAATAGTGCATTAGTGTCCCATTTTCCCCACATCTCCTGCAGCATGTATTATTTTTTTTCTTTTTTGTCATATTAGCTAATCTTATAGGTGTGAGGTGGTACTGCAGAGTTGTTTTAATTTGCATTTCTCTAATCAATAGTGAGGCTGGATTTCATATCACTATAGATAGCTTTGATTTCTTTGTCTGAAAACTGCCTATTCATATTCTTTGACCATTTATTAATTGGGAAATAAAATATAAATTAGAAATTTGACTCAGTTTTCTATATACATGAAAAATTAGGCCTTTATCAGAGATACTTGTAAAAATTTCCCCTAGTTTTCTGCTTTCCTTCTAATCTTGGTTGAATTGGTTTTGTTTGTGCAAAAACTTCTTAACTTTATAAAATCAAAACTATCTATTTTACATTTTGTAATTCCCTCTACATCTTGTTTTGTACTAAATTCTTCCCTTATCCATTAGATCTGATTGGTAAACTATCCCCAGCTCTCCTAATTTGCTTATGGTATCACTTTTTATGTGTAAATCATGTATCCATTTTGACCTTATCTTGGATATACAGTGTGAGATGTTGGTCTACACCTAGTTTCTGCCATACTGTTTTCCAGTTTTCCCAGCAGTTTTTGCCAATCAATTTTTGTCCCAGAAGTTTAAATCTTTGGGGTTTATTATTACTAAATTATGACTAAATTACTACAGTCATTTACTATAATATATTGTGTACCTAATCTATTCCACTGATCCACTACTCTGTTTCTTAGCCAGTACCATATCTCAGCACATTTTAAAGACTCACAGTAGCTGTCCATTCTGCCCTGTAGAAATCTAAAAAGATGGAACCTGCTTTCCATATTATTTTATAAGGAGCAACTTAGCCCTATGTAACCAATGCATAAGATCTAGTAAAGGGAGAGTCAGAGACATCTATGTTGGGGTCTTGAGTCTGACACATGTAAATAAGTGGCAATACCTTTCAGGGCCACAGGGACTTCTCTAAGAGTATAATGACAGTGTTGCTGATCTCCATTGATAGGTGGAAATTCCACATTGAGAGATTCAAATAACCCTCACCCCATCCTCCAAAAGCAAACAAAAAAAATATATCATATAGAAAGGCTAAAGAAGTTAGCAGACTTGGGTCCTATTCCTGGTTTTCCTATCTAGTAACATCTACTAGATAATAGATTGGGTCAAGTTGTTTCCTTTCTCTATACCTCAATTTCCTCTTCTGTTCACATTTCTATAGCACTTCAACAATTAAAAAATGCTTTCAAGAACATCTCCCTATGCAGAGGGATTATAACAATGTAAATGTTGTAGATCATTATATCTACATTAGATCCTGTAGGTCACTAAAGATCAAACTAAACTGAGCAATGGAAACAGCATTGTACCAGAGAACAGGTAATGAATACAACATATTTCATTATCTTGGTAGATAGATGGGAGACTCTGAGAGCAGAATGTTGCATGCATTGTCAAATGTCTTCGTTCTATTGTTTCTTTTGTTTCCGCTTAACAAGGATAGGGTCAAATGGGAGTAAAGTAGAAGAAGAAGTATGTTTAGAAAGAGCTAATATGTAAAACCAAAAGTCATTAGTGGTGAGGGTAGGGTATATCCAGAAATGACTGAGATGCAAAGCAAAAAGGCATTATTAAAACTTAAAAGAAAGTGCTTTCCTCATAACCACTGTGTGAGATAGGTGGTGGCAACCATTATCCTCACTTATAGATGAAGACACTGAGACCCAGATACTGTATTTCACCACATAATCATCGCACCCTGTTTTTTCAGTCCAAAAACTGGTTTATAACCTTTCATCGGGTAATCATCACATGGCATAATTCTATTTGTCACACTGGTTACAGAGGTAAACAGAATAGCAATGTGATCACCAGGGGCATGTGGTTACATATTTATCTCTCATGCATTGGGAGCTGCAAGCCTAGAATTTTTAGTGCACATGCATTGTCAGTATTCAATTTTAATGTATATTTATGAGTATCCCATACATCCTAATCTTGCACCATAGACAGTTTAGCAATAAGTGATTTTTAAGTAATACCAGCATCATATTTAAAAAAAAAGCTTCACGTAATGCTTGCACTCCAATTTTTTTTTTTTGCTAAAAAGTGGCATAAAGTCTACAATGATTATGGGGTAAAATACGGTAAGCAAAGTGACAGAAGGATTAATAGTTACAAGACTTAATCAGATCTTTTGATTCTATTTCATCCTCATTAGAAAATCTCTAAGGTCCCTCCCAGCTCTGAAATTTTAAGACTTTCATTCTTGTCCAGGATGTACTCTTGACTCTCCTTTGGGCCTTTCTCTACAAAGATCCTGCATAGCTTCATTCTTCCCAATCCCCTTTCTAGCTTCCTTTTATAGGTTGTCTTCCCCTATTAGAACATAAGGTTCTATCTTTCCACTTGCATTTGTATTCCCAGTGCTTACCACAGTGCCTAGAACATAGTAAGTGATTAAAAAGGCTCATTAACTTGGCAAGTGGATCCTACATCTCATCCTAATTAGCTGATGAGGCTGGCATAGGGTGGGATTGGAAAACAATGTAGAAATTTATGATGCCTCATAAATACATTGAAAGTATTACTTGAATAAATGGGGGCTGGGAACAGGTTTGATTATAGTAAGTGCTCAGAGACAGGAACAGATGCTCTTTACATCATAGGACTTGAAATTTTGCCTCAATTCCCTTGCTGCCTGTTGCAGGTGAACCACCACTAAAATGTTGTGTTGGAAAGTCTTTTGTCATATATTGTCTGCCAGAAGAATGCTGACAGGCAAGTGTGGTAGGCATCACATGGAATGCTCCAGAGACAAGGCCCCCTTCCCAGCCATCTGTGTTAGAAACTGCAGTCAGCCTCTGCTTCTAACAGGTATCTACAATGCAATGAAATTAAGAAATATGTTTAATGGCACTGGGTGCTGCAGCTGAGGAACTCTTTTTTTTTGAAACTTTTTATCTCTCTCCATTTGACAGAGTTAGAGTCTATACCTTGCTTGTTATTAATCTGTATGTGTCAATTGCAGCCCATGAATTCCTTAGATGGGAAACATTGGCATGGTATTATGTAATGGACATTTTCCCCTAAGCAACAAAATGAAGGAGGGCAACAACACACAAATTATTTCTTTCCTTAGAAGGCAAATTTGTTGTAGTGGGAAGAGAATTGTCTAGGAATCAAAACCTGGTCTCACATCTAAAACTTTTAATATAAACTGGGAGCAAGTAACAGATTCAATTTCTAATCTGAAAAATTAGGATAATAATATCTTCAGGAAGAAGAGAGGGTTCTTTCACAGGCCTTAATTTCATCATCTATAAAATGGGGGTATTAAAATAGATTAGAAAACAGTATGACATAGTGACTGGAAAACTGGGTCCAAACCTAGTGCTACTTGTGTGAACATAAATGATCTGAACCTTAGTTTCTTCATCTGAAAAATATGGATAATATTCCCTATAATAATACCTGCTGCACAAGATTGTTGTGAGGCTATAAAGGGATAAAGTGTGTGGAACACTTTAAAACTGTTAAAGCACAATATAAAAAATAAGTTATTGTTATTGTGAGCGGTACAGATTACGATCTAGGCCATTCTACTAGCACAATAGCCATCAATACCCAATATGCATCAGGAAAGAAAACTACCACCCACTTCCCTCCATAGCATAGCTATTTCTGCCTTGGGCATTTTAGGTTCCATTCCTCTTGGAAGCAGTACCTGCTCTAAGGACCCAGCAAGGAAACTTCATCCATGGGTTGTTATTCTTATGCATTAATCCCACCTTCAACAGGCTAAGGTTTTTTTTTTTTTTCCAGAATCCTAGAGCTCTGGAAAGGTTTTATGGGAATAAAACATTTATAAAATTTGGTCTACATGGTCAGAATTTAATGAGAAATGTCTGGTGGTCTAGGTTAATAGGTTTTATGTGGCGTGACCCTAAGCAGAAGTTGTTATCCCTGGTCCATTTCCTAATTTTTCTTGGTTCAGAGAGTTGAGTTCACTTGAGAATTCCCATTGATCTTAGTATGTCGAAGGAGCTATGAATAAGTCCTGGCTAAGCTGAGCCATATGTGTGGGTCAATAGCTTGGGATAAGAGGTGACTCACAGATTAATTAATTCCTAGACTCCCATATGATATTCATGCTGACTTTTTACTTATTAGTAGAGGGAATAGACTAAGAGGGTAGAGTGTAAAAGGTCAAGGAAAGAATATAAACATCAGTCTTCACAGAGATGAAACATAAGGACTCTTTCAACTCTAGTATTATATGATTCTGTTTCCAGTTTTTTTGAGCTATTGTTTGTCACTTTATCACTTAAAGTATCTGTTATTTCACTTGTGAAATCTTCCAATGATAATTATAACCCATCTCACTTCTAACATATGGTTTTCAATAGTTGTTATGGTTGAAGATTTCTTCAACCTGATATCAACTTGGTGATGAATCAGTGTGAGTTTAGTTAGAGTGATCCTCAGACAACTTACACATGGTCACTTATTGGACCTGTCCTCAAAATCTTTCTAGCCTGTGTTCTCTGTACATGGTCTTAGAGGAATGACAATGAGACAATGAAGTAGGCCTTTAAAAAAAGCTCTTAGACTTTACTGAGTGGAAAACTAGGAAGTTGTATTTCTAGTATTACAAATTAATTCCCCATACTCAGTATAAATTTTTGACCTTACAATTAGGATGATGCTGAAACTACACAGAATCAGTGTCAAAGCAGTCTACTGTAATTGGTTTATAACTATTAAATTTTCTAGGTTATGTGAATGAATTTAGTTAATTCATTGAAATAATTTCTTAGGTGTGACAATTTAGTCATAAATTGTCAATTGTCATCAATTATTCATCAATACTTGGTTTTCATACATCCTAACTTTCAAAATTTTGCTGCATTGGTTGATAATAACAAGAACAATTACAAGAACTAGCCCTTATATAGCTCTTTAAGGTTTGTAAAGCACTGTACATACAACTCATTAGATTTGATTTGCCAAGTGCTCCTGCAACCATAGCAGTTTACCTGGGCTGTAAGTGGAAGAGTATTATGGTCTGTTGCTGGTTCTCAAAAGACCTTCACAGAAGAATTAGAGGATCCAGTTAATGCTGAAAGCCATAAATTATTTATTTAGTGTATTTTAGATAAAAGTATATGGTTTGAGTGTAGGAAAGAAAAGAACCATGGGGTAGGGAGGCATTTCCAATAAAGGAAGAATTCTAGGGCAGCATGCTCTACCACCCAACTATGATGGCAGCCAATAACTTAAAATAGAATGGAGAATGACATGGTAGGGATACATTCAGGCATGTTCAAAGACATCTAGACATGACATTTTCAATGACAAGAATAGGTTGTCATGATTTTGCTTGATTAGCTCCACCTAGATTTTTGAACATTATTACATCAAGTTCTCATTTGTTCTCTGTGGAGGATGGGGAATAATGCTCCATACACCAGGGCAGATTTGGAATTTGACCATGACCAGGTATATCATAGGGAGGCAGGGAGGGCTAAAGTCTCACTCAAGCAAGTCTAGTTGATTTCCCAACTGGGATATAACAGTAAGGGAGGTACTAGTCAATGAGGTTACATGGAAGATGAAAGCTTGCAGCCAAGCAGATTCCAGAAAAGAAGAGGGTGCCAGACAAGAGAAGAAAGTGGAGTTAGAGAAGGGATTTCCTCTCAGAGAAAGGCTAGACCCAGAAAAAAAGAGGTTTCTCTATGTTAGTTGAAAGAAATGTACTGTAGCTTGCACTACTGGCTATATGTACAATCATAGGTATTAAGAAAAGAAGCAAGAGGGGCAGCTAAGTGGTGCAGTGGATAGAGCATTGGCCCTGGAATCAGGACCTGAGCTCAAATCCTGCCTCAGACACTTGACAATAGCTGTGTGACCCTGAGCAAGTCACTCAATCCCATTGCCTAGCCCCCCCCCCCCCAAAAAAAGCAAGGGAAGCATAAGAAAGAAATTATTTGGAACATTCCGAAATAACTCTTAACTTTTCATAGAAGCAAATTGTGTTAGCACTGAAAAATACCTTAGAGACCATCTGATCTCTTTTTTTGAGGTGTGTGTGTGTGTCTGAATTTGTAATTTCATTGGCAAGGGGAACTCCCAATGTGGAAAATTCCTCCACTGATAAGAACTTATCTGCCACTTAAAGTGGTGCTTTGGGGAGCTGAGAGGTTAAGTGACTACAAAGTCAACATGAATGAGAAACAGGGTTCAGATTGAGCTCTTCCTTACTCCAAGGTCACATCTGTATCCATTATACTATGTGGCCACATAGAATCTCAAATTGAAGTTTAGAATTTTTAGAACTTGACGAAACATGCCAAAGAAGAGGTTTCTACACTATTCTGTTGACCAGAACCTTGGGAACACTTTATACAATCATTCTTAGATTACATTGACTTGAAACATGTACTAGATTTCTGGAAGTAAGGAAATAAAACCTGAGTTCTTCACAATGGGGCTTGAATCAACAACCAAAGAAACACAGTTTCTGGACAAGCAGCAAAGGACTTCATGAATCTCTCAATGAATAAACATCATATTTTGTCAAGAGAGCAGCAAAGAAAAAGAGAACTAACATAGGATTGCATTTTTGTAAGTAAACTTGCCAGTACAGAGAAGATGTGTAACCACTCTCCCTTCCAGAAATCTTCTGGGAACAGATTCAAATCCTAAACCCTAAAGTCATTTAACCTCAACACAGCTGTGCAGGGGATGCCAGTACACACACACACACACACACACACACACACACACACACACACACACACACA
>NW_020954604.1:4174116-4186955 GCF_900497805.2 Vombatus ursinus | reverse complement strand
ACACACACACACACACACACACACACACACACACACACACACACACAAAGCCACATACACATAGTTTATAACCAGTACAGGGGAAAAAATAAGCTCATTTTGGTTAAGCCTCAAAGCTTTGAAAACATTTGAAATTAGTTTGCCTCTACTTTTCCTATCACAGGAAAACACGAAGGCTTAGGAAAAAGGAGAACACCACCAAAAAGGAATATTTTAATAAGGGATTTAATCCTAAATATTTCATTCAAAGCCAACATACAATGATAGGCATTTTTTGACACAAAAAGAGACCTATTTAACTTGTTTTCCCTGAAGCAGAATCATAACTAGGGCAGAGCAATTAGGATTTTGCCCTAGGGTACCAAATTTAGAAGGTGCTAACAACACTTACCCTCTCTATAAGTCTGAAACAACTGAACTTATCACATTTTTAAACAAAAATAATTAGTTAAAATAAAAAGCTACAAAATGGTTCTACAAAGGGGTTGTATCCCAGGTGAGCCTCTTCTCTGTATTTTACTCCTTACCTTGACAGTTGACTCCAATAGTATAGGCATTCATGGTGTTTTGCCCATGTGACCAGTGTCCTAGGATCTCTGATTCTCTCTTATAGAATGATATCTTGGCATCTCTTTCTCTATAAGGACTTATTCCTAGACAACCAAGGTTTCTCCTCAAAGCACTCAAATGCCAATTAATTCCTTGTCCTTAGAACCAGAATAAATAACTGAAAAGTTCTGACCTGAACAAATATTTCTGATAATCAGAGGTCTGATTTAGTAAATACTACCCATACCTTAAAATAAATATAGCATTTCCTTTGGGGGTACTTTAAAAAGAAAAATAATAATTTAGATTTTCTGTGAGTGACTTTGGTCTTCCTTAGCATTTATTGATTCTGTCTTCCATCTGGCCTCAAACCAAACACTTGACATTTACTAGCTGTGTGACCCTGGGCAGGTCACTTAACTCCAATTGACTAAAAAAAATGATTCTGTCTTCCAATCTGCTTAGAGAACATTGCAGTCCATTTCATCCTAATGAACTATGGGCTAGAATGGATGGCAACAGAAGGCCCAGGCAATCCTCATGTCATAGATAGCATTACCTAAGTCAGTCACCTGCTGGTTATGGGGATATCCAGGGCAGAGAAAATATGTTTGTGCTGCCTCATAAAATTGTTAGCCAATTTAATATTTCTGTCAAGGATAGGAAAATAGTGCCTAGACTATGATGAGAAAAAAATTGCCAATGAAAAATGAACAACAGAGTAGGGTTTCAAACTCATTGGGGTTCTGCCTGTTAGCTTTCTTAAGCAACCTATAAAAATCCACAGAGTTTATTGATGGAATGTCTTGTTCAGGAAACAGCAAGGTCAGTGGTACTATACCTCATGGAAAGTCAGTAAATTAGCATTTATTAAATACCTATTATGTGCCAGCCACTGAGCTAAGTGCTGGGGATACAAGGTTATTGTAGTTGTCCAGATGTGAAGTGATGAGGGCCTACACCAGGGTCATGGTAGTTTCAAAGGAAAGAAGCAGGTACATACAAGAGATGTTAAGAAGTTAGAAATGATAGGATGAGGCAACTCATTGAATATGGAGTAGGGGCTGAGAGAGCTCAAATATTAAACAGTACTAGAACCAGAGCATCATCACAGCCAAACCATTTCCCATAATCCCCTTGATATAACATTTAACCATAAAATTGTAATCACACTGTAAATAGAGATGGGCATAACAAATACTCATCTCCAAGATACCTAGATTGAAAAACTTTCAAAATATAGAGATCTAGTGAAAGAAATAAAAATACTATGGCACATTGAAGAAAAAACTCTCTACTGTATACCTAAAAAGACATGGAAAACCTCCATTATAAAATTACAAATCCCCAAATATCCTTGAGAATCTATTAATTAAATTGGAATTGGTCACCATTACACACAGAAATTTTGCCTGCAATTCCCCAGACATAACAGTCATCCATAAATAGTTAAGATCAACATTTTAATACCAAAAGGCATAACCTCCAAACAAGATAATCCAAAAAAATTCAACATATATAGAGAAGTAGTAGACAAAATTAAAATTGCATGGGCACAGGATTAGGTATGTGTCATATCTGTTCTAGCCACTTCTAACTGAAGAAACTTTCAAGGAGTCAATAAAAGCTTAGATCTGAATAGTTTAACTCAATTACAAAACAAAAGTGATTATTTTCTGATTGTATCATAGTCCAGAGAATTTTTAAAATTTTGTTCCAAAGAAATAAAACAAGCATTTCCATAATACAGTAGAATATAAAAAAGATGATTGTACATGAAACTGCAATTTCACTATGTACAACTTGCTATTCCTTTTAAATATATAATAAAGTTATCATGTAAATTTCTTTTTTCTTCCTTCCCTTTACCCTAGAGATATCTACCATTAGTAAGTGTGTGTATAAAACCATTCTCCACAAACTTCTATTTATCAATTATTTCTCTTGATACAGATAGCATATTCTTTCATAGGCCCTTTGCAATTAATTTGGTTATTTATAAGTCAAAATGACTTCATCAAAGTTGTTCTTAAAATAATGTTGCTATTATTCATACAACATTCTCTTGGTTCTGCTCATTTCACTTTTCATTATTTCATCCAAACCCATCCATGTTTTTTTCCTAAGATTATCAAGCTCATCATTTCTTATGGCATGGTAGTATTCCATCATGATCATGTATTACAATTTTTTTAGTCATTCCCCAATTGACGGGCACCTCACAATTTCTAGTTCTTTGCTACCACAAAGGTGCTTCTATAAATACTTTAGAACATGTAAGTTCTTTTCCTTTTTCCCTAATCACCTTGGGAAACAGACCTAGTAGTGTTATTACTATGTTAAAGGACATAGACTTTTTTTATCATCTTTTGGTCACAATTCCAGGTTGTTCTACAAAGTAGGTGGATTAGTTCACAGTTCCACTAACAGTGAATTGGTTTCCCAATTTTTCCACACGCCATCCAAAATTTGTCACTTTCCCCTTCAATCATTTTAGCCATCTGATAGGTACAAAATATCTCACAGTTGTTTTAATTTATAATTCTCTAATCAATAATGAGTTAGAGTATTTTTTCATATGACCATAAATTATTTTGGTTTCTTCATTGGAAAACTGCCTGTTCATATCATTTGACCATTTATCAATGGGGAATGAATCATTCCTATAGATTTAATGAAGTTCTTTAAATATTTGAGATATGAAACTTTTATCTAATAAGCTGTCTATAATTCCCCCACAATTTTCTGCTTTCCTTCTGATCTTGGTTACATGGGTTTTATTTTTACAAAAACTTTTTTTAATTTAATATAATTGAAATTACCCATGTTATACTTTACACTATTCTCTCTTGTTCATAAATTGTTTGCTTATCCATTAGTCAATAGGTAATATGTTCCACATGCTTCTAATTTTCTTGTAAAATTTATCTTTATATCTAGGTCCTGTATCCATTTTGACCTTATCTTGGTAAATGGTGTGAGATTTTGGTCCATACCAAATTTCTGCCAGATTGCTTTTCACCTTTCCCATCAATTCTTACCAAACAATGAATTCTTGCCCTAGAAACTTAAATCTTTACACTTGTCAAACACAAAGTTACTATGGTCATTTGCTGCTATAAATTGTATGTCTACTCTGTTCCACTGATCTATTTTTCTAATTCTTAGCCAGTACCAAATAGTTTTAATTACTGCCTTATAATACACTTTAAAATCTGGTACTGTGAAACCTCCTTCTTTTACATTTTTTATTAGTTCCTTCAATATTCTTGACCTTTGTTCTTCCAAATGAATTTGTGCTATTTTATTTTGATCATGGGGGAAAATCTTGAGAGCTTGGAATTTTCTGATCTACTCTGTCATCTTCCCAGAATCTTTTCCCAAGATATTGCTATAAAATTCTTATCAATAAAGACAGCTTGATACAGTAGATAGAAAGTCAGCCTTAGATTTGAGGTAACTTAGATTCAAGTCTGGCTTCTGATGTATATGGGCTGTGTGACCCTGGGCAATTTATCTAATCCCACAGTGCCCTAAGCAGCTCTTATAGACTGCCAGTTACAAATCACATGTGGACCTTTAATGGTAAAGTTAAAAGTTGGTAAATGGTAAAAATTTAAATGAGTATATAAATGTTGAAAGCATTTAAAATAAGGAAAAGAATACCATAGGATAGAGTTAGTCTGAAAAAGTTTCTTTTTTAAGCCAATTCTCCTCAGGTAACACAAAAAGATGTCTCCCATATCATATTGCTTCATACACTTGAAAGCATCCTAAGAATTTTGCATGAGAAATACCACACTTGTCCATTTAGTCTAGTGTTCTGTCTTTAAGAATAGCCCCAAGGGAAAGACAGATTAAAATGTTTCCCCAAACATTCCTAGTTTCTTCTAACATTAAGTTATAAAGCCATCATCTATGAAATGATATACTTGTTGCTTGCCCCTATATATAATCTGCTTGGAGTATATCTTAGGGAAATTAACTCCATAAGTTTACTCCCTGCTCTCTATATTAGAAACATGCTTGATTTATTTAAAAAGGCTTCTTCTTATCGTCATGGTTGGACCTTGACAAATGGTCATCCAGCCACCTCTGGAAGACCTCCAGTGAAACATAAACCCCCTTCCTCCAGAGACTACACATTTCCATACAACATAAGTGCTTAGGAAGTTTTTCCTTATTGTGAGCTGAAATATCCCTCTCTGAAAATTCTATCCATTCTTCTTAGTTTTGACATCTTAGCCCAAGTAGAACAAACTTAATATTTCTTCCAAGGACTACCATTCAACTATTTGAAGAGAGCTAATATGCCATCTTTTACTCCTCTTAACATTCCTGGTTCCCTTAAGAGTTATTTATATGAATGAAAAGGCCTTTATTAAGTGCTTCTTATTTTTTGTGGCACTGTGCTAATCCTTCAGAATATAAATAGAAAAGCAAGATGGACTCAACTCTTAAAGAACTCACATTCTAAAAGGGAAACCATTCACATAAGAGTTACAAGTCAGATATAAAGGCCAAGGGCTCATTAGATTACAGTGGCAAAGCATATGATAATGGATCTTCCTTACTTTCACTCCCATTGATAAAACTATTTCCATTTTATGTTATGATTTCTATTTCTCTTATGTTCATTTTTACATTTATACAGAATGCTTCAGTTTATTAATGTATTTTCTAAAACATGTTTCTACAAATTGGCCAGGATATACCATTTATATGGCTAAGACAGAGTCAAAAACTCTAATTCTATACAACAGAGGTGTCAAACACTGGCTACATGTAGCCCAGGACAATCTCTAGTGCTGCCCAAACTAGATTAAAATATAATGAGGAAATATTTAACAACATAAATAAAAATATAACAAAACATAGGTAATGTTAATATGTGGTTTTCTAAGTCAATATGCTCCTTCATGGATTTTTATGTATGGTTTAGTGGTCCCCATTTCTATTTGAAATACCACTATTTATATGTATACATATATACTATGCTTCCATTAATGAAATTTAGGATTCTCTTCCATGGCACACTACTGATTCATATTGAAATTGTATGCCATTAAAGGCATTGGTTTAAGGCAGGAGAAGTCATGAGTTATTCTCTCTGACCACCCATTCTGCCCTCTACCTTGCATCCTCTACTTGTGAGTTGATTTTTAGAACTCAGGTATAGGGCTTTGCACTTATCCCTAGTCTTGTTATTAGTTTTTATCCCCTCATGATTGTAGCTTGTGATAATTATTTAAAATCTGAATTATGTCATCTAATCACAGGGAATCTTTGCTATCACTCTCAGGACTATACAGTTGATGCTTATTCTTAGTTTTTACCATATGGGGAAAATCAAATTGCTGAACCTATATAGTCAAGTCATAATACTGCATTGCCTCCTGAATATTAGGGAGTGCTTAATAATAATAATAATAGTAATAATAGTAATACTCTACATAGCTTAGTCTATGGTGACTGGTGCTCCTCATTTCCCAATTTAATCTCCTTACTGGAAGAGCTGAATAGGAATTTGGAGCATGTTATTTATCTGAGACACATAGACCTAAAGGAATAACAGAAGTAGAGGTGGGTAGTACCTCTAAATATGACCAGTCTACATATCACAAAACCTCAAACATGCAAATTCTAGTACTACAAGATTGAAATGATGAATATCTAAAAAAAATAAAAACAGTGACCTGTCTTTATCAGGAATGGATTATATCAGACTGAGCTTGTTTCCTTTTTATAGACCAGGTTACCAAGCTTGCAGAAAGAATTTTCACTATGGAAGATCCACATTAATAAAAACACTGAATCTTGAATATTGATGACTAAAACCAGGGATACATAAGTAGATAAAAATTTGTAGATCAATACCAATGATAAATGACAAAGTAAAAATTTTAAATCAAATATTAGCAAAAAATAAAATAATATGTTAAAAATTATCCATTTATGATCAAGTTGCATTTATACCAAAGATGCAAAGATAGTTCCATATTAGGAAATAGCATAGATGTAGGCATTGCCAATAGTGATAAAAAGCACTGCCTAATCATAATTAATCACATTAATAACAAAGCCAATAACCAAAAAATCCATAATATCAACAGACACAGGAAAACTTCAATAAAATATAGTACTCATGTATTTTTAAAATGCTAAAAGTGAAAGAATGAAAACTTTCTTAATATGATCTGAATCACTTAACTATAATTATTTTCAATGGTGAAAAGTTGGAAGTTTTCTCAATAAGTCTAATAATGATGCCCATAAAAACAAGAAAAGGGTGGGATATAAATTTCCAGTGTTCATTAACAAGGCAAATAAGTATAAAGAAATCTCAGAATAAGAGGAAGGAAACTTTGTGAAAATCATGCATATGAACATTAAAGGATGTAGAAACAAGTTATACCATCATTACAGTATCATATCACACACAAGCTAGAGAATAAAAGGAGATAGATGAGTTTGAGAAACAGATTAAAAGTCTTATAGTGAGGTATGATATAATACTAATTAGATTACTATGCTATTATAAGATTCTAGATTTAAAGCTGTACTTCAGAGGCCATCTAGGCCACTCCTCTTCTTTTACAGGTGAGGAAGCTGAGGCCTTGATAGGTTAAGTGATTTGCACCCAAATCATACCGGTAATGTCAGAGCAAAAGTTTGAATCCAGATCCTTTGAGTGGAACCATTATTCTTTCCATTGTCCCATGCTGCTTTTTAATTATCCAGTATTTACTAGAGCTCTTTTTCTATAGAAGCAGAGCAAAGATGAATTTCTATAGAAGTAAAGCAGCTACAAATTTTATAATTTACCTAGATAATAACTTCATCCTTCATAAGGTGGAAGAACCAAGGATATGAATTTCTGTTCTGTAGCTGATTCTTAAAAGAAGGAAAAGTTGGTTTCTGGAATAGAAATAAGGGATACTAAATAGAAGTTACCACTCCATCTTAGAATATGAGGGAGGGGGAAGAGAAAGTCAACCACAGTTTCACATGGGCCCTAGATTTGTTGGTATAAATTTCAAAAGGAACAGATTCTCTGGACCAAATACTTAGACTAAAATTCAGGAGGGTAGGTCAACCTAGGAGGGATAGGAGACTCAAGAATAAATTCTGATGAGTCAAAGAGATGACAGAAAGAAGAAAAGGATACACATGTACAAAAATATTTATAGCATCTCTCTTTATGGTGAATTGGAAACCAAGAAGGTATCCATCATTTGGAGAATGAACAAACTAAATATAGTTGAATACTATTATGCCACAAGAAATGATGAAAGAGATGGTTTTCAGATAAAACTAGGATAATATACATGCTGATACACAGGAAAGTGATTAGAACAAGGAGAACAATTTACACAATAACAAAATAATAAATAAAAAAACTAAGAAAGACTTAAGAATAATAACTAACCATAATTTCAGAGGACCAGTGATGAATTGTGCAATTTGCTTCCTGACAGGGAGAAGAATAACTCAAGGTGCAGAATGAGAATTTTCAGGCATCTCCAATACTAGGGTTTGTTTTGCCTACCTATGCATATTTAATATAAAGGTTTTATTTTCCTTTCTCTTAACTTTGGAGAGGAAATTGGAGTGGAGGGTAGGATGCAGTTACCAAAATGTCAAAAAGAGAAGAAAAGTAAGAAAAGTGGATCATTGAGATATTAGAAAACTATAGAGCAGAAAACAGAAGAAAATCAGTTAGGAAATACCTACAAAACAGAATAACTTTGAAAATAAAATATTGACTTTATTGTTTTGTTAGAGGGAGAAGCAAATTGTACATGAAGCAGATTTATTTCTGTATGTACAATTCTCTTTTTTGTTCTGCTTTGTATATGGAAATATTAATTATTTTGTACTCATTAAGTTCAAAATAAAAACAAATTATCATAAAACAAAAGAAAGGAATGGAATTCAGAAGACCCAAAGAAAAACAATTTCAATGAAAAGGAAAAGGAGGAATTGTCTAAAGGGAACAATGAACATGCAACCAACTTAGATATTTTAAAATGTACAAAAGATGGAGACAAGAGTAGGTAATGAGGGATGAATACAAAAAGCCTGGCATAGTTCTGCCTGAATAATGTAAGGAATGCTAAAGCTCAAAATGAACTCTGTCTGATGAGAGAAGTTAACCATAGCAAAAAGAGTATTTTACCTAAATACAGGGAAAGAGAAGGTTCAAAAAGCTGAATCACTGATCACAGTGATACTGAACAATGGAGAGAAGGTAGAATTGCTTATTTTGTTTTGGTTTTCTCTGCATCTCTGCCAAGGGGCATGATGTTTGCATTAGAAAGGTCAAAGTGGAAAATAGCTAACATAGCATTGATATCAAAGATTAATAGGGAGATAGTAAAAGGTGGCTAGGTCACTTGATTGAGTGCCTGCCACTAGGCCTAGGTGTACTACAACCTAGAACAATCAAACAGCCAGTGCATATGATTGCTGAACCAAAGTCAATAATATTTGGAAGATCAGAGAAAACCAGACCTGAGGAGAAACTCTGAAACACAAAGGAGTTAAGAGAAACCTAGAAAAGAAGCCAAGTATATCTGAACAATTTGAAGAGAGGTAAATGCTGTTCATATGCATACTTCTTAATTGAGAGTAAAGAGCATTGCTCCTTTAAAACCCCAGTCTTCTAGTCCAACAGGTATCAAAGAAAGAGAAGCTCAGTGCCTGAGTGGGACTTCATGTTTTGTTTTATTTTGCTTTGTTTTTTACTTATGACAGTAAAGAAAAGGGAGAGAAAAAAGAATAAAATGGAGAAGAAATGAGGAAGAATGGGGAGAAACTTACTCTTTTGATAACTGAGGTACATGAGAAGAATATATAATTATGAAAGTGATTGGAGTGGGCATCTTATGGTATCTGAACTAGGAGAAGGAAGGTTGAACTTATACACAGAGATTTTTGTGTAAATACATTTAAAACAATAGAGAAATGAGGATGGAGCAAGGAAATGGAAGAACATGGATTAATCATTATTAATTAGAGAAATAAAAGTTGACCAAAAAAAATGGCAAATGTTGGCTTTAGGATAAAGCTTTAAGAAAACAGTCATATTAATACACTCTTAGTGAATACTATGAATTCTTGCAACCATTCTGGAAAGTGATTTAGTATGATATTCAGAAATTTACTACAGAGGGAGAGAGGGAGTAAAAAGGAGAGAGGGAGGGAGGGAGGAAGGAAGAAAGGAAGAGAGGAAAGGAGGGAGGAAGGTAGAAAAGGAAGGATGAAATATTTATATAGTGCCTTTTATGTGCTAGTCATTGTGCTAAACACTGTACAAATGTTATCTCACTTGATTCTCACAACAATCTTTTGAGGTAGGTACTGTTACTATTCCCATTTTTTAGTTGAAGGAACTAAGGCATTCTCAGTGTCACACAGGAAGTATCTGAGGCTAGATTTGTACTCAATTCTTCCTGATTCCAGAACCAGTGCTTTAAATACTACAACACCTAGCTGCATCTAAGAGGTTACAGCAAGTTATTAAAAAAAATTATTCATTATGACAGGATAAATCTATACTAGAATTTTAAAGTTGGTCAAAATTAGCAAAATTAAAAACATAATAAACACAATAAAAGCAAAAGAGTAAAAAAACATGATTTTATCAAGATACAGAATTAACCTTTTGACAAAATATAACACATATTAAAAATAACAAAACACTAGAAATTATAGTAATGAGTAGGCTTTTCCCTAATGAAGTAAATATCATCTATTAAAAATCAAGAACTAGTTTTATCTGTAATAGAGAAACACTAGATGTTTTTCTAATAAGATCTCAAATCAAGGAAGATAGTGATTGTTACACCTGCTATTTAGTGTTGCTCTAGAAATGCAAATGATAGCAACTATAAGATAAATAAATTGAGAGAGTAATCAAAAGCAATAAGTAAACACAACTATAGTTATTTGCAGATGATATTGTGGTTTACCTAGATGATACAAGTAAGTATAATTAATTAAAGTAATTGTTAACTTTAATAAAGTAGCAAGACATAAAATAAATCCTTTAAATTTTTGACCTTTCTGTATATTAATAACAAAACTTAACAAGAAGGGGTAGAAAAGGAAATCTGATTCAGCATAGTTACAAAATGCATAAATTACATAGCAATCCAGATAAAAAGAAACATGCAGATCTCATATGAATGTATGAAGGCAACTGGAAAATACTTTTTGAAGAAATGAAGATAAATAATTGGAGAGATTAATTTCTCATGACTGGATAATGCAAATATGATAACTTCATGATAGGTAAGTTAATTTGTAGGTTTAATGTCATACCAATAAAACTAATTGGGGTTATTTTATAGAACCACACAACACATTAACAAAATTCAACTAGAGGAACAAAAAATCGGTAATCCTAGGGGAAAAATGAGAAAGAAAGTAGGAATAAAGGATCCCTAGAAGTGAAAGAAATCTCAAACTATACTACAAAGTATTAATCCTCAAAGCAATTTGTTACTGTTTTAAAAAGAGAGAAAAGTTATTCAAAGGATTAGTTTGGGCAAGCAAAATATATAATCAATCAAAAATAATAACATAGTATTTGAAAAATTCAAGGACATGAACACCTAGCAAAATGATGTCTTTCAACAAAAAGTACTGGGAAAACAGAAAAGCAATCTGAGAGAAACTAGATTTACAATAACATCTTATGCCATACACCCTGATAAACTCTAAATAGATAAATGACCTAAATGGAAAAGTTCATATCACAAATAAATTAGAGAAGAAAAAAGGAAGGTGACATCATTCCCAACTATGGTTAGGGGGAGAACTATTATTTAAAAAAAGAGATAGAGATGATCATAAAAGATAAAATGAGTAATTTTAATTACATAAAATTGAAAACAAAAAAATCTTCTGAATAAGCAAAATAAAGGTAAAAAATAACACAATTAGTTGGAGATAATCTTTGCTTCAAATTTCTTTGATAAAGCTTTAATATTGAAAATACATTAAGATTAATATAAACAGATTATTACAAAAACCATTTTTCAAATAAAAATGTTTTAAAAATCATATAAAATCAAATCACTAATAAAAGAAATGAAGATTAAAGGAGCTCTGGGGGGTGGAGCCAAGATGGCCTAGTAAAAGCAGTGGCTTGCTTGAGCTCTCCCTGAAACCCCTCCAAATACCTGTAAAAAAATGGCTCTAAACAAATTCTAAAGCAGCAGAACATTCAAAAAGACAGAGTGAAACAATTGTCCAGCCCAAGACAACCTGGATGATTGATCAGAAAGGTATATCATGCCGGGTGGGAAGAGAAAAGCAGTTTGGTGTGGGTGTGCAGACAAAGCAAGACTCAGCAAACCTGGAGCAGCCCTCAGAGGACTGAATCACAGGCAGTAGTGGAAGTTTCCAAACTTTTAAACCCACAAATGCCAAAGACAACTTAGAAGATCAGTAGGAAAAGTCTGTGCTGTGGTGAGAGAGAAGCTTGGTCTCAGCCATAGTCACCCTGCCTCACCCCTACACGGTCCCAGGGTGGGGGCTACTTCTCTCAAAGGAGAGAATAGAATAAATGGGGGGCAGGATAAGATTAAGGAAAATATAGTTAGTTTTTCACAACATAACTACTATGTAAGTGTTTTGCATGACTATGTATAACTTGTATTGAGTTGCTTGCCTTTTCAATGAGGATTGGTGGGGAGGGAAGAAGGGAGAAAATTTGGAACCCAAAGTTTTAAAAACAAATGTTAAAAAAAATTCTTCACATGCAACTGGGAGACAAGATACACAGGAAATGGGGTATAGAAATCTATCTTGCTATATGGAAAAATTGAAGGGGAAGGGGATAATAGAAAAGGGGAGGAGAGATAGAAGGGAGGGCAGATTAGGGGAAGGGATATTCAGAATTCATGCCATCTTGGAGTGGAGGGAGGGATGAGATGGGGAGAAAATTTGGAACTCAAAATCTCGTGGAAGTGAATGTTGAAAACGAAAAATAAATAAATTAATAAGAATTTTAAAAATAAATAAAGAGGAACTCTGAATTGTTACTTCACAATCATTAGATTGACAAAGATGGCATAAGAGGAAATCAGAGATTTTTAGAATTGTAGGAAGAGATAAATTATAGATAGATAGATGGGTAGATAGATTGATAGATAGATGGATGAATGGATAGATGGATGGATGTATAAGAAGTAAGAAAGAAAGGAAAGAAGGAAAGAAGGAAGGAAGGAAAGAAGGAAGGAAGGAAGGAAGGAAGGAAGGAAGGAAGGAAGGAAGGAAGG
>NW_020954604.1:4170827-4174106 GCF_900497805.2 Vombatus ursinus | reverse complement strand
GAAGGAAGGAAGGAAGGAAGGAAGGAAGGAAGGAAGGAAGGAAGGAAACATATTATCACATACTATGTCAGACACTATTCCAATTGCTAGCCATACAAATATAAGAGGAAATAAAAAGATAGTCCCTACCCTCAAGGACCTTTCATCTACTAGGATAAATGGGGACAACACATAAAAGGAACCAAAATTGGGCGATGCATGTGAAGCAGCAAAATTACTAAAAAGTAAGTGGGAAAAGTTAGGAGTGGAGTGGGGAGTAAAGTGAAAATGGATAGCTTTGAAACCTCTTGAAATGATAGTTGAATCAGGTACCAATCAGAGGAGAGGACCACAGGGCCAGAGTCATTTCCGGAATGAGAAGCCTGCTTGAGGGGTATGGAAAAGTCTCAAGATTCAGAGTGAAGTCAATATGGATAGTCTGGATAAAGATTTGGAATTATCACCCTTTCCTTTCCCAAATCATTAAACTGAATAGACCCTTTAGCTTAACAATATGACCTTTAGGCACCTACCACAGAGAAATCAAGGACAGAACAAAAGGAACCAAGTACACAACATACTTATAGCTGCATTTTTGTGGTAGCAAAGAACAGGAAACAAAGTGGGTTTAGCTCAACAAACTGTGGCATTTAAATATAACAGAATTGGAGAGGTTTAAGAAATGATGAATATGACAATTTAAGAAAAATATGGAAAGACTTGAACTGATACAGATTAAAATAAGCAGAACTATGAAATCAATTTATGGAAAAATCTTCAAAGTCTGACTAAAGTAGCAACCAATCATAATTTTAAAAGGCTGTGGATGAAACATACCTCTCACCTCTGGGCCAAAATGTTGGGAACTAGCAGTGCAGAATGATAAATACATTCTCAGACATTACCAAAATATTGATTTGATTTTTGCTTGACTATATGTATGTGTTAAAAGAGAAGGCTTTCACTAGGAGTGGTTTAGTGACAAATAATAATATTAAAAAGACCATCAATAAAACATTTTAAAAACGCATAGAAGAAAAAAGTGCAGAAGGTGACACAAAGGATTCTTTTGCTACTTTGTTAAATAGATGTTAAAAAAAACACTGTACTAAAAAGTCATAATTTATTATTTAATCATTTCTGTTCTTTGTATACTGAAATATCTTCATTAATGATTGATGTTTGCAGTAGTCGGAACTTAATAAATGATTGTTGATTGACTGATCCAAATATTCTTGATTCTGAAGAGAATACCTGCATTTTAGCTCCCTAGAACACTTTAAAGCTGATACCCATTACCAGAGATTTCACAACAAAACCAACTTTTTTTTTTTTTGAGATAATTACAATGGTAGAGTTCCTCCACAATATGTTATAACATTCCTTTTTTCAAGATTCCTAACTGGTTGAATGCTGATGTCATCTGAGGTAAACATTTTAAAAAATATTTTGTCTAATGAAATAATACAACCAAGATCTAACCAAATTGTTGTATTGGGAAACAAATGTTGTAAATATAGTGAGAATATTTTTCTTTCTGCCAAAGGAGCTTTTATCTTATCTGTATCACTAAACTTGCTGAACGGGGAAGGAGGAAAGCTATATTGTTGAATTCCTCATAACTACCACAATTGCAGTCGCAGCTCTAGAAAGCTCCAAAATGGAATGATTCTTCCAAGTTGACTCATTTCTCAGCCTTTGTCCAAGTGTTTGTCCTAAAAGAGGTTACATTATAACCCGGGAATTAATAACTCAGTTTCAATTCAACAAATATATTGAGTGCCTACTATGTCAAAGGCCCTGATAGACTTTGAAGATGGCAAAAGATAAATGTCACAATTTTGACATGGAGTCGAGGAAATCAGAGCTCTAAGATTACTCAGAACCATGCATTTGAATATGTATGTATCAGAAATCCTTCTACAACTTCCTTAACTTGAAGACCTCTAGTGAAGAGGAACCTACTGTTTTCAAGACGCATTATTTCTCTTTTGGGTAGCACTAATTTAGCATTCTCCTTCTGCTTTATGATTCCATATGGCAATTCTTCAAATATATGAGAATAGCTATCACATTGGCCACTAGGACCTCTCTTCTTTAAGCATTCCAAATTCCTTCAACCTGTGTTCATTTGGCTTAATTCCTAGTTCTTTCATAATCCTAGTTGCCATTCTTTGAGGATGTTTACATTTGTCAATGTCCCTCTTAAAATATGGTATCCAGAATTCAGTACAATTCTTCAGATGTTACTTGACCAAGGGAAAAGATACTGAGAACATTATCTACTTTTTTCTAGAAATTGGTTCTACTAATGAATTAAGGTCAAATTAATTCATTGGGTTTGTTTTGTTTGTTTTGTTTTTTGGCAGCTATTTCATACCATTGGGTTGCATAGACCTTGTAGACTTTTCTGTAGGTACTGTTAACCATTAATACCTTCCTCATTATCTACTTGTAAGTTGATTTTTTAACCGAAGCATAAACCTTTAAATTTATGACTATTGTATTCCAACTTAGTTTAACCCTATCAATATCTTTACAGAACCCTATAATGTTATCTACCATATTAGTATCTCTTCATGCTTCATGATGCTCTTAAATTTGAAAAGTAAGCCCTATAAAAATAGTGAACAGAACAGAGCAAAAGGAAGATTTTTTGGGATGGTCTATTGGAGACCTCTCTAGGTTTACATTGATGCATCAAGTAATGCTCCTTTTATGGTCAATCTATCAGTTCCAATCACCTTATTGTATTATTCAACTATATCTGTCCATCTTGTCCATGTTTATTACCAAAATAGATTTTGTCAAATGTCTTATTAAAATCTTGTGACAGTATGTCAGTCAATAAACATTTACTAAGCTCCTTTTATGTGCCAAGAGGATCAACTAGGTAGTGTAGTAGTTAGAGCTCCAGGTGTAGTTAGAGAGACTTGAGTTCAAATCCAGCTTCAGACACTGACCAATTGTGACTCCAGGCAAGTCCCTTAACCCTGTTTGCCTCAGTTTCCTCATCTGTAAAATGAACTGGTGAAGGAAATGGCAAATCAATCCAGTGTCTTTGTCAAGAAAACCCCAAATGGGATTACAAAGAGGTAGATACAACTGAATCAAACTGAACAATAATGAAAATGTGTCAGGCACTGTGCTAAGTGCTGGGGATGCGAAAAGAGGCAAGAAAAGTTGCTTCCATTAAGGAGCTTGCAACCTAATGGAGGAAATGACAAGCAAATAAATAAGTACAAACAAGTTCTCTCTCTCTCTCTCTCTCTCTCTCTCTCTCTCTCTCTCTCTCTCTCT
>NW_020954604.1:4158171-4170817 GCF_900497805.2 Vombatus ursinus | reverse complement strand
TCTCTCTCTCTCTCTCTCTCTCTCTCTCTCTCTCTCTCTCTCTCTCTTTCTCTCTCCATATTGATATTGATATGATACAAAGGAAATAATTAAGAAGAGGGAAGACAATATAATTAAGAGGAGTTGGGAAGGGCTTCCTGTAGAAGGTGGAATCTTAGTTGGTACTTAGAAGAAGCCAGTGAATTAAGTAGGCAGAGATGGATGGAGGGGGGGCATTCTTTCTAAAAAAAAAAAAAAAAGTAATCCTGAAGGGGAAAAAAAACAGCTTAGACATTTTTTTAAAAAGAAACATTCCTTTTCACTATTTCTTCTCATACAATGAAATGATTGATATTACATAAAAGGGGAAGAAAAGTCTACATAAAGTAAATACTGCATTTCAGTCTTGAATGCATATGTAGTAACAATCACATTTTAAAAAGTCACCATAACAATGACCCATGACACTGATTTTGCATATAGTCATCTCTGAATAGCTATTTGACAAATTAGATACACACACACACACACACACACACATATTTATTAGAGATAATCGACAGTGATGGCACTTTCATTAAGTGGGAATAAAGCCCTCTTGTAGATGTCAGGGATTTAGCTAAGACTTGAAGGAAACTTGTGAAGAGTTTTGAGATTTAAGATCTTTAAGGAAGATCTTTAAGGAAGAGCAAGGAGACCAGTTGCACTGGATTGTCAAGTATGTATATAGGAAAATAACATCTAAGAAGACAGGAAAGGCAATGTGGGAAGGTTATAAAGAGTTTTAAATGACAGAGGATTCTATATTTGATCCTGGGATGATAGAGAGCTACTGGACTTTATTGAAAAGGTATGGGGAGTGAAATAACTAGATCTTTGCTTTGGAAAGTCAATTTGACTCCTAAATAGAAGATGGACTGGAATAGAGAGAGTATTAATGCAGTAAGACCAACAGCCAAGAGATTGCAATAGTACATCAGAGGTTCCCAAACTCATTTGGCCTATAGCCCCCTTTTCAAAATAAAATTACTCAGCACCCCCCTCCCAGGAAATCTGTTTTCTTTAACCCTTTAACACATTTTTTAAACTTGTGCCATTTCAAAAAAATTATATATATATATATATATATTAAAATGGCACATCTTAAATTTACTTACTGTAAATTTGTTAGTTCTTTTTCCTGCACTGAAATTTTGATGACACAATATTGCATCATATAACTGTATAGTGTCATATTGTAAACAGGTCATTACATGCACATATTCCTGCCAATTCATTCTGGACTTCCTGACAATGCAAAACACACTTGGCTGCCAACACTCGCTTGTTAATACCTGCTGGAGGACTTGACCACTGATTGGTTATAACTTACATTTCATGTGTTTATTTGGAAAATAATGTAATCACTATGACTTTAACACTGTTACACAACAGATAAAACATGTATGAATGGTTTTTCAAAATTCTCTTCTCTTCTTTCCTTGTGCTTCCATCTCTTGTTTTCATTCAATGCCTCCCAATTGTGTCCAGGCTACTACTGCCCCCCAATTGTTCCAGTGCCCCCCAGAGGGCAAAATTTCTCATTTTGGGAACCTATGAATGCAAAGTGATGAGGTCCTCTACCAGAGTGGTTGTAGTTTCAAAGGAGAGAAGAGGACATATATGAGAAATATTGTGATGTTAATATTGACAGTATTTGGCAACAGATTGGATATGGAAGTGAAAGTGATTTTAGGAGGTGAAGATGATACTTAGGTTGTGACCTTGTGTGACTGGGAGGATGGTGTTATCCTTGACAATAACAAAGAAAATTGGAGGAGATTTGAGTCTTTAAGGAAAGAAAAGTAGTTCAGTTTTGGACATATTTAGTTTAAGATATCTATAGGATGTCCAGTTTGAGATGTCTAATAGGCACTTGGAGAGGTCTCAGGAGAAAAGATAGGAGTAGACAGATGGATAGAATCATCTGCATAGATATGGTAACTGAATCCAGGGGAACTGATTAGATTACAATGCAAAATAGTATTGAGAGAGAAGAGAAGAGGGCCCAGGAAAGAGTCTTTGGAGTTACTACAGCTAGTAAGTGTGACCTGGATTAAAAGTCAGGAAATGAGAGTGAGAAAGAGTGGTCATGGAGTTAAAAGGACAACCAAGATAGAGTAGTGTTGTGGAAACCTAGAGAGAAGAATACATCAAAAAGAAGAGTGATAAGCAGTGCCAAAGGCTACAAAGAGGTCATGATGAATGAAAATTGCTAAGAGACCATTAGATTTGGCAATAATGAAATAATTTGTAAGCATCTGATTCTCTGTCCACTACTGGATGGTTTCTTATCTGATTATATACACATATACATATACATAAATATATATATACACATACATACATACATATACATACATACATGCATGCATATATACAAATATGTGTGTATATTCTCTGGACCATTAAAAAGCTACTTTCTCCTCAAAGAGTGTGTCATCACATTCTACAAATATCATCTCCAATCAATCATATAGCCACAGTGGTTCCATAGTTAGTTTTTTTCTCTTCTTTTTTTGTGCCACATTCATTCACTTTTCAACCTCTAACCCAGGTTATATTTCCCACTTGATTATCAGATTCACTCCTCACCTTGTTTAATCTTTGAAACACTTTTTATTCTTTCTTTCAAGGAACAGTTCATTGTTGACAAGTCAAAGAATAAAGTTACATTGCTATAGACCTTTCACTTTCTTTTGTATCTGCAAGATTACTTGCAGTTTGCTTATAAGTAATTGTTACTAGTGATTCCAAGAAACACAAATATGACACAACCTTTCCAAGTAATTGTGATGTTCACTTAATGATCGACTTGTTAGGACATTCGGAAAATCTCCCTAAAACAAGCAACATTCTGAAAAGAGATTGTCAGATTGGGGGCTCAAAAATGCAGAAATAAGACTAATAAAATCAAAATATATCAAAAGCCAAACAATTAATCAGGGGTGAGGAAACTGCAGCCTTGAGGTGACATGTGGCCCTTTAAGTCCTCAAATGTGGCTCTTTGACTGAATCCAAATTTCATAGAACAAATCCCCTGTAAAACTTGGACTCAGTCAAAGGCTACACCTAGGGACCTACAGGGCCATAGGTTTCCCACCACTGAATTAAGTTTTCTATATTCCAAACTTTGGAGACAGAGCTTGGTAAGACAATCTGAACATTTTTGATCTTCCAGTTTAACACAATGAAACAAAAATCATAACCATATTTGTTATCCTACTCCTAACCAAGCTGAGTGAGGGGCAGCCATATGCTCATGATACCTGTGGGACGTGATTATGATGTGATTATGATTATGATGATTATTAAGTGATGATGGTGTTGTGTGCTTGAATGAAGAGCAGAGTTGGATCTGTAGCTTTGGAGAACAGAGACCTTCTTCTTACTTCCTGCTTTGAGAGGAATCACATATGGTTTTAAACCTTTTTAGGGCGAGAAATGTAAGACAGAGAGAAAAAGAAAGAGACAAAGAGACAAAGAGGTATACACAGAGAGAGACAAAGGGACAGAAACAGACAGAATAACAAAAGCACAGAGAGACAGAGAAAGAGATTTTAGCTTTTTTTACTTCTTCTCCAAGGTCTTCTTTCTGATTTCATTATTTTTGCCCATGACACCACCAATTCACCCAGTCTCCCATGTTTGAAACCTAGGAAACTTAATCTCCATGCCATCTCTTACATTTAACCCTTTCCTTTATGTCCACCACACTAGTTCATCATATCTGGCTTGGATTATTGAAATGGCCTCCTACTTTGTCTCCCTTCTTCATATGTCCTCCTCTCCACTTGAATCTCCACTAAGCTTCTTAAAGCACAGGTTTATCCATGTCCATGTCAATCCCCAGTTACTCAGTCAATATGCATTTAAGTTCCTACTATGCCAGTCACTATGTTGTTTATTCTACTAGCTAATCCTGACTACCTTCCAGTCTCTGATTAAAAGAAAGAAAGAAAAAGAAAGGAAGGAAAAAAGGAAGGAAGGAAAGAAGAAAGGAAGGAAGAAAGAAATGTGACACAGGGGGGAATGTGCTAGACTTTCAATTAGAAGATGTGGGCTAAAATATTGATTAAGCCACTAACTGGGTAACCTCAGGCAAGTCACTTAGCCATTAGTTCTTAGTTTTCTCACTTTACAAGTGAGACTAGACTATATCACTTCTCTGTGCCCATTCAGTTCTAAATCTGTAATCCTATAGATGTTCCATGATTTTTTTTTACCTTTATGCAATTCCTCAAGGTGTTCTGTATGCCTAGAACATGCTCATACCCTCCACTACCCATCCACCCACTTGATTCCTACTCATCTTTAAAGTTCAACTGAACTCAACTTTAACTCTTATAATGGGCAAAACAAAGCTTTTCTAACTTGGTGGGACCTGCCAGAATTCTGCTGACATAATCCTCAGGAACCTAAGGTCACCTTCACATGATGATTAGATATCCAAGGATATGATATCATTACAAAAATATGGAATCCTTGGCATGCAACTTGGAATGACTATCTGCCAGACCCATCTTTACTGATTTAAGAAAATTAATATTGACTATATAACCTCTGAAATAATTTCTTGTCCTATGGTTCTATGAAGCTAATAAATACTATGATGTCAAATACATTTACACATGAGATTAAATATTAACTTTATCTAGGAGTAGAAGAATGGTGGACAGAATTTGTTGATTTATAATCAAAGGCTTTGGCTTCATATACTACCAGCGTAATTTCCTATGTAACCTTGGAAAAGTCATTTAACTACTTTGAGTAGTTGTACTAAATGATTTTTAAATTCCCTTCTTAATCTAAATGCTGTGGCTATGAAGAAAAATGGACTTAGGGTCAAAAAACCACTTGTGCAATTTAAGAAAGTGCTCCCTAAATACTGATGTCCTATTGGAAATTGTTAGAGGAAAAGCAATGGAATGACCACGATTCCTACTCTCAAGGAGTATTCTGAGGTAGCAATACATACTTCCAAAGAGCCATGTGGAGAACAATTTAAAAAGGTGAGACAAATAGAAAGGTTGTGATGGTTTCAAAATTGTGTCAGAAGAATTAATGGAGGAAATGAGTATTGAAATAGACCACAAAAGATAAATAAGATTTGATTTGATGGAGTGTGGCAAGTGTTCTAAGTAGGAAGAATAGTGTTATCACATGTGAATATAGATTGGAAAAGTGATATTGTGGAGCATTGAGTGATTAGATTGGATAAATCACATGAGGGCCTTAAATGACAGGCTTAGCAATCTAGAATTGATTTAATGATAAGAAGCCACTGCAGGATGGTCTTGTGGTAGCTCTTAATACATAGCAGGGATTTAACAAATTAATTAATTATTGATGTGATTAATAGTATGCATGATAGGTTAGAAGGAAACTGGACACAAAATAGAATATTATAGCAATCTAGTGTAAGATGATGAAGGCTTGGACAAGGAAAATTTATGGAGAACAAAAGAGGAAAATGTAAGTTACATTGCTAAAGCAGAATACTTGGCAACTGACAGGTTGCAAAAAAAAAGGATGTTCACCATATAAATGAATATCATCAAATTTAGCAATTCAATTAAATAACTATTAAGTGCATTCTATGTACAAGGCAATTTGCTAAGCATTGAGGTCATAATGATTACAAATTAAATAGGTTCTGTCCTCAAGGTCCTTACAATCCAACAGGGTGTATGTATGGTGTATGGTGTATGGTGCAGGGTATGATAGAAGCAAAGGAGAGATCTGGAAAAAATGTTTTAAGAAAATTTATCAGCAAAAATATCACATTGCTCTGGAGAGGTTGTGGCAGGGAGGTTGGAAAAGAAATATTTTATGGAAGACACAATACCTGTGCTGGACCTTCCATGAAGGAAAGACTTTCAGCAAGCAGAGGTGATGGCAAAATGAATTTCAGCCAAGCAGAATGATGCTAGAATGCATTTCAAGCAAGTAGTATGACCTATATGAGTGAATGGCAATGGGATAGATTAACATAAGTTTTTTTTTTTAAAGCAAGATTATTCAGTTTAGCATACAGGTAGAATGTATAAAGGGGAACAGTGTAAAATAATTCAGGCTAGAAAAGCACTTTGAAGTTAGGCTGTGAAGGGACATAAATACTGGTCTAAGGCATTTTTGTTATATATTGTTAGTAATAAAGATCCACTAAAGGTTTTTGAATAGGTTAAGTTTCATGATAAGGTCGGTAATTCTAGTCATTTTCAGGCTTTTAAGTTCCTTAACGAGTAAGACGGGGCAGCTAGGTGGTGCAGTATATAGAGTGTCAGGCCTGGAGTCTGGAAGACTCCTCTCCATCAGTTGAAATTTGATCTCAGACACTAACTGGGTGACCCTGAGCAAGTCATTTAACCTTACTTGCCTCAGTTTCTTCATCTGTAAAATGAGCTGGAGAGAGAAATGGCAAACCACTATTTTTTGCCAAGAAAACCCCAAATGATGTCACAAAGAGTGAGACACGACTGAAAAATGATTGAACACAACGAGTGAGGTATGGAATGGTAGTTCTCAAGTTTTTAATTATCCTTTATGTATCAAATAATACATAATATTTTGCTTTAAGTGGAAAGAATGTTGACTTTGAAATGAGAAAATATGCATTTAAAAACTGTCTCTGCTAGTTAACGTCTATGGTTTAACACTGGGCAAGTCAACATCTCTGAATCCATAAGCAGAACAAGGGAGTTAGACTAGATCTCCAAGGTAGTTCTAAGAGCCTATGAATCCTATAACAATAAACTTTAATAAAATGGATTTAAGTTATATTAAAAATACTTTCAACTTTGATCTTTATTACTCTGAACCTGGAACTAGTACAAGATAGCCTAGAAAGTGTCTCAGATCCTGACATACCAGGGCAGTGTGATTACACTTGGTGAAGTAGGGGCATTCCGACCCAGTGTAGCAAGTTGTACTTGCTGCTGTCCCATCTCTGCCCTAGGCTGCCGCCACCTAGGTCTTTATGGCTATCACCATCCTTTCTCTTCCAGGGCATCTTGCTAGTCAAGTGTGAGCAGATTGCTTTCTACTGCCTCTAACAAAGGGCCTAGGCTGGGACTAAGGATCCTGGGGATGTAGGCCACACCAGAAATAAAGGATCAATATAAGATCAATTGGGACTGTCAGCTTCCAAGATTTACTATTGCTCATATTGATATCAACTCCTTTCCCTGTTCCACAACAGTAAATAGCTCTAGCAATTCACCCAGTCACTATCCTGCTTGACCTTAGCTTTTCACTACAGAATCTGGAACCTTTCTCTGCTGCAGTATAGTAAGAGAAAGATTTAGAATCTAATGGATCTCAGTTCCAAGTATAGCTCTGTCTCTTACTACTTGTGTGGCCTGTGGTAAATCACTTTACCTCTCTGGGCCTCACTTACTCATGGGTAAAGTGAGGGGGTTGGAGTAGAATCATATTTTATAGATGAGGAAACTGAGGCCTAGGGAGGTTAGAAGTGGCTTGCACAAAAATAGTGTTGCATATGGGATTTGAACCCAGGTCTTTCATTGTACCATACTGTCTCCTTAGATGATCTCTATGGCCTCTTCCAGCTCTGAATTCAAGATACTATATGTATTTCACATTTTTTTCTATCTTATGGCACTCACTGAGAGTAGAAGATATCCATTTTCTGTCACCCTCTTCAAAGATTCAAGGATAGCCTTTTTCTGTCTCTCTGTCTCTCTCTCTCTCTGTCTCTCTCTCTCTCCACACACACACCCCACACATACATATACACATATTCATACACATACAAATTTATCAGAATCCTTACTTTCCAGCAGCAGCAGATATCAATCTATATGTGTACATACACACATATGTACATATATTGAAATACATATACATATGTATATATGTATACTAGAATGGCTTTCCATTTCCTTCTCCAGCTCACTTTACAGGTAAGGAAACTAAGGCAAACAGAAGTAAGTAACTTGCCCAAGGTCACACAGCTATTAAGTGTCTGAGGCAGGATTTGAATTCATGTCTTTCTGACTCCAGGTCCAGTATTCTATCTACTGTACCAGCCAGCTACCTCTATGTTTGTGACATACATATATTATGCTGAATATAATATATAACTAAAGACACACACACATTCATTCCCCACTCCGTAGAATATCATTTCTTGTTGACATAAAAGTCAATAGTAGCAAGAAAAGCATTGAACTTAGAGAGCTGAACTTGGAGTCAGAGGCCCTAACTTTGAATTCCAATGTGACCAGGGGCAAGTCAATAAACCTCTCTAGTCTTCTGTTTCCTCAATTGTAAAATAAGAAGACTGGACAAGCTCACCTCTGAGGCCCCCTCAAGCTCTGGATCTATAATCTAGGAACTCTTTATTGATATGGGAACATTTGAGGATAATCTGGGGGTAAGGGATGTATGGATAGGAAAGCCTGATAAGAGTCATTGGACATCAAAACTGATTCACTCTATTCCTGAAGCTAAACATGTACATAGAACTAAATATCTGGACTTCCAAAGACCAGTCTCTTTAACTTTCTTGAAGCTCCCATGCCCCTCAGCTAAAGAAACACTTCTAAAACATCTTGGCACAATCATTGTTGTTCAAAATTCTACAGTGTCTAATTATCATCTTTCATAACCTGCCTCAAACTTTTTCACAAACCTGACTGTCAGAAACGGTTTTTAGCTCCTTCTTTGGCAGAAGCTGCTATATTTACTACTTACAAACTATTTTTAGCTTTCTTTATTGCTCTGCATTTCACACTTATCTCACTCAGTGACATTCTAACTACTTTTGAAGGCATATTCATCTTGTGCCTTCCTCTGTAGCTACACTCTCCGGCGATTTAAAGTCCATATTTTTCCAGAGATTTCCCCTCCCATTCTCAATACCTCCCTCCATTAACTGTCTTCATCTACAACTCTTTTTTCTGTAACCTTATCAAGTCCCTTGAGACATGATCTCTTTCTAAACCATTCTCATTCACTTAATTTGGAATATTTCCCCCATGTTAACACTTCCCTCATTTCAAGCACATTCTATTGAATTTCCAACTTAATTATGGAAAGCGATATTATGCATTTTTCAGATTTATCAATATAATTTTGCTTGTTGTATATACTTCAATAAACTTACTTCAAGTCTCTCTCTCTCTCCCTCTCTCTCTCTCTCTCTCTCTCTCTCTCTCAATCTCTCTCTCTGTCTTTTTCTGTCTTTCTGTGGGTCCCTCTCTGTCTGTCTCTATCTCCACACACACACGCATGTGCTTGCACATACACACACACACACACTCACACACATATGTGCAAGTAGGAAAACACTGTGGGGTAGTAGAGTGTTGGCCTCAGAGTGAGTAAGAACTGGGTTCAAGTCTCACCTCTGACAAGTACTGTCTATGTGATTTTGGGTAAGTCATTTTCAAATTTTAGCATTCCAAATTCTGTAATTCTCTGTAACAAAAAGTCTTGGAAAAGTTGCTACACTGCATTGTCAGAGAAAAGTTACTTTTCAGGGTCCTCACCATACTGAAGACATCATAGATCTCCATTAAAAAATAAAAGCAAAGGGCAGCTAGGTGGCACAGTGGATAGAGCATTGGCCCTGAAGTCAGGAGGACCTGAGTTCAAATTCGGCCTCAGACCAAACACTTGACACATATTAGCTGTGTGACCCTGGACAAGTCACTTCAGCCCAATTGCCTAAAAATAAAAAAAAGTTTAAAAATATTTAAAAAAGCAAGGTACTGTGATAAGAGTTGTACAATTTACAAGACCTTACAGGTCCCACTTCACGAGACGTTAGAGACAACTAGGAGAGACATGTGTATTAACAACTATAGCACAATGTAGAAAGAAATTTGGTCCTTAAAAGAGCAATATTTTCAGTTAGTCAGTCAACAAGCATTTATTTAGTACCTATATCATGTCAGAAAGCGTGCTAAGCACTGGCATATATAGGAAGGTGAAAGTTCTTCTGACTTCAGCCAATTAGGGAAAACTCTAGGATAATTGTGACATTTGATTTGATACTTGAAGGCACATTTAAATTTTTGAAAACTAGACATATATCTGAATGATATTCTTAGATGGAATAGCATGAAGACAGTACCACAAACAGTTCAGAGGTTATAGCAATAGTCTAAGTGAGACTTGATGAGGACCTTAACAATAAAATGAAAGCCTTCTGAGGTTAGCAACTGTTTTTCATTTTGTTTATGTATCCTAGGTGCCTGGCATAGGATTTTATATACAGTAGGTACTTCATAAATGCCTCTTTCATTGAATTGACTTGAATGAGAAAGATCATAGGGTGAAATGGAAGGACAGAGACCAATTCTAAAGCCATTGAAGGGATTAAATTAAAAGGACTTGGTGATTGATTGGATATGAGGGTGAGCAACAGAGTGGGAGGAATAAAAGATGATTATTTTAAGCATACTATTACTATTAACTAATATTTATAACTGCTATTACTACTACTACTACTACTACCACTACTACCTATCATTTATATAACACTTACATTATGCCAGGTACTGTTCTAAATGTGTTATTATTATTTCATATACATATATTATCCTCAAATATAATACCTTAACTTATGGGAGGAGGTACTATTATTATTCTCATCTACCTTTTCTGATTTCCCAACTGCTAATACTTTCCTTTGCAAACTATCTTGAACATACTTTGTATTTTTTTTGTTTATTTTAAAGTTATCCTGTATGTACTCACATGTTTGCTTATGTTTCCCATTAGAATGTAAGCTCCTTAAGATGAGAAACAGTTTCCTTCCTTACATTTGTATCTTCAGTGCCTAGCACAGTGCCTGGCACATAGTAAGCACTTAATAAATACTCGTTGATCTACTTACTTTAGAACTATTTTACTGAGGGAGTTTCTATATATCTATTAAAGAGAGGTATACCTAAGGTTTTGCTAAAGATAAACAAAAAAAAAATACTGCTTAACTTCTTTTTTCCCCCTTAATAGTATTTTTCCAATTACATTTAAAGAGAGTTTTCAACATCCATTTTTGTAAAATTTTAATTCCAAATTTTTCTCCCTCTCTTCCTTCCCTTCTCCCTTCCCAAGACAGCAAACAATCTGATATAGGCTACACATGGACAACCATGTTAAACATACTTCCAATTAGTCATGTTGTAAAAGAAGGATCAGAACAAAAGGGGAAAACCATGAGAAAGAAAGAAAAAAAAACAAAAGGTGAAAATAGTATGCTTCCATCTACACGCAGACTCCATAGTTCTTTCTCTGGATGAATAGTATTTTCTATCACAAGCTTTTTTGAATTGTTTAAGATCATTGTATTGCTGAGAAGAGCTAAGTTTATCATAAGTAATCATCGCACAGTGTTATTATTGCTATGTACAATGTTCTCCTGGTTCTGCTCACTTTACTCAGCATCAGTTCATGGAAATATTTCCAGATTTTTCTGAAATCTGCCTACTCATAATTTCTTACTGAGCAATAGTATTCCACTACACTCATATGTCACAACTTGTTCAGTCACTCCCCAATTAATAAGTGTCCCCTCAATTTCCAATTCTTTGCTGCCACAAAAAAGATCTGCTATGAATATTTTTGTATGTATGTATGTATGTATGTATGTATGTGTCCTTTTCCCTTTTTTATGTTCTCTTTGGGATGCAGACCTAGAAGTGGCATTGCTGGATCAAAAGGTATGGAATTTTATAGCCCTTTGGGCATAGTTCCAAATTGCTCTCCAGAATGGTTAGATCAGTTCACAACTCCACTAACAGCATATTAGTATTCCAATTTTCCCACATCTTCTCCAGCATTTATCACTTTTTTCTATCATATTAGTCAATCTGATAGGTGTGAGGTGGTACCTCAGAGGTATTTTAATTTGCATTTTGCTTAACTTCTTAATCTTCATGATTTTGGTTAGAAAGGGAAAAAAATAACCTAAAGATGAAAAGACTACTGTTAGGATCCATAATTTTCTAATGAAAAGCAAATAAATAAAAATTAAAACAAATGTAGTATATAAGATTTGTGTTTGTTGCCTCTCTCTGATGAGGATCTGGAACCATTTTATACTCTTTTAAAACTAGAGCCAGAATGTTTTTTTCTCTGAAGCTCTAATGAACATTATCCCTCATTTTGACATGGTGTTCTTTTTACAAATGAAAAAAGTTTTATGCAAAAATATCCAAGCTTTGACCAGGGTTAAAAATATAAAAAAAATTAAATGTATAAATATAAAGAGCAATTCTCTGCATCTGCCTTTGGGCAGAAGAAAAATTTTTTTGAATGAGGAAAAAAACTTTCTCTTTCTTCATTATAATTATTGTTAACATTACATAGAATTGATTTCTTTCACCTATTCAAATCTTATCCATCACAATAGACCTTCCTTTAGTATCATTTCTTCTAGGAAGCCTTCCTCTCCTACTCTAGCTTATAGCCTACATTAATCTCTTCTATTTTATTTATATTCAAGTACATACTGGGTCATATTAATTATGCAAATACACAAAGATATATGAGTCCTTAGAACAGAGGTTTCAAACATGTCCTACAGGTTACATGTGGCCAACAAATCTTGTAATTGGGAAATATTTAACAAAACAAATAAACATACAATTACACA
>NW_020954604.1:4114990-4158161 GCF_900497805.2 Vombatus ursinus | reverse complement strand
GGGATTCTTATGTATAGATTAGTGGCCCCTACTTGTGTTTGAATTTGACATCACAGCCTTAGAGGAAAAGGGAATCCACTATGTAAGTGGGTCAGCTAAGTGGCCCAGTGGATAGAGCACTTACATGGGGCCAAGAAAATCTGAGTTCAAATCCAGGCTCAGACTCATACTAGTTGTGTGATCCTGGGTAAGTCACTTAACCCTGATTGCTTTAGTTTCTTCATCTATAAATGAGCTGGAGAAGGAAATGACAAACCACTCCTCTCCAAGAAATCTTCAAACGAGGTCACGAAGAGTCAGGCACAACTGAAACAACTCAACAACAGCAACAAAATGTAGAAACTCCCTTCTCCAATGCAGACCATAACTCCTCTAGACCATTAAGATTTAGTTTTAATAAGATACCTATAGTCTGACTGGCTTACCCAGGTAGTAAGTGTCAGAAATGGAATTTGGACCTTCATGACTTCTCACATAGCACTGTGCCATGATGCTTCAATACATAAAAATGAAGGCTTATTTAATTATTACTCATTAAATGTCATGTTCTACTGAGTGCCAAATACTATTATTTGAATGAGTTTATTGTTATATAGTCATGTGACTCTGTGAAGAAATTTGAAGTTATGCCATAAACATACTAATTGAAGGAAACTGGGATGTAAAGACTTCAAGGAGGCATAGAAGATGTTTTCAAATATTTGAAGATTATCATGTCAGTGAGGGATTTAATTTACTCTTCTTATCTCCACAGGATAAAATTAAGAACAATGGGTGGAAATTACAAAGAGGTAGATTTTAGTGTAATAACTGGAAAAATCTCTTAACATTCATAGAGTTGTCATCCCGAAGTAAAATTTCATGCCTTAGGAGGTAGTGGACTCTTTCTTACTAGAAATTTACTAGCAAAAAATTAATAATTTTTTCTTGGGGATGTTGCAGAGGAGATATCTAGTCAGATGCATGCTGCAATAGGTAGTTTCTGAGGTCCCTTATGAGTCTCTTTGTGTGAGAGAAAAGAAATGACTGGTGAAGTTGGAGACAAATGTAGAAGTGGAGAGGTTGGAATTCTTCATATCATATAACTTTGATCTCTGCAGGAAAGTAGGACTTAAAGGATTCTGAAAACCCAGGAAGGAGGCAAGGTGGCAAACTCTGGAGATAAATAAGTATGGCTGGTCTGGACCATTCTTCAAAATGGGGGTTCCAGGAGGAACACATTGATGCAGAATGAAATAAGCCATCTTTCATAAGTGCATAGATTCATAAGTACAAGAAACAACATGAGTAACTATATAAATTAAAAGAGTATTAAAAAAAAAAGAAAAGAAAGAAACTTAAAGCCAGAAATGGTCTTGGAAAACAGATAATGAAATATAACACCCCTTTCATGGAAGAAAAGCAGGGGACTATGCGGTTAGAATGTTGTGTACATGTAAGGAGCCATCATTGTCCTATTTGTTTGTGTTTAATTCTTTGTTACAAACAAAGGTTCAATATAGAGCTGAAAATAGAGTTCAGGGCCTGAAAACAGTAGGAAATATCTGGAACTTATTTTTCCAGTCTTATTCCTTATGACATCCCTTCGTATATTTTATGTTCCCTCTCCTTGTACATTATCTTCCATTTCCATTAATTTCTGTAGACCACTCCTCCCCACCCCATTCCTATAATACACTCTTCCTCTTTCCAGTACATTAAAAATCTTCACTTCCTTCACAGCTCCTATAAGGTCCTAGCTCTTTCCCTGATTCTCTCATTTTTAAAGTTTTCTCTTACTTTTGAAATTTTCCTAGACCACATGGTTAGAATGTCTCCTCTGTCATTTTCCCATTTCTCATTTATACCTGTTCTTCTCCAAGATCTTTAAAATACCATGCTCTCCTTTCTAATTTTCTAGCATTGTTCTAGAGTCATTCTGCTCTAGAATTGTAGACCAATGGCTAATTCAGCTATGTGAATATTGTACATGTCATTATATAAACTTTTTCATCATCTTTATTTTTCTCCTTTGTTTCCCTCTTCTGGTCAATTTGACTCACAGTAACCTATCAAAATCTTTCATTTTCTCATCTCTCTTGAACTATTTGTAGTCATAGAATCTCCTTCAAATTGTCTCCTTTATTTTTAAAACTGTTTTGTGTGCTTTTTGATTTTATGTCACTGTTTAGGGACATAGTCACCATCAACCACCATCACTATATTGAATCCTCCCTGGTATCAAAGAAAATCATAGAACAATGATGGCTCTTATCATGTGTGTGATATTCT
The DNA here is from genome assembly GCF_900497805.2 of Vombatus ursinus. Classification (NCBI taxonomy): domain Eukaryota; kingdom Metazoa; phylum Chordata; class Mammalia; order Diprotodontia; family Vombatidae; genus Vombatus; species Vombatus ursinus. The sequence goes on along the minus strand of NW_020954604.1, from coordinate 4,155,890 downwards.
GCCTTCAAAATCTCCTGCCTTTCTTCCATGAGGAGGTAGATCTCATTGTTTATTTTCAAGGATTATTGCTGTTTTTAATTTATAGTTTATCTTTCTTTTTAATAACATTTTATTTTATATAAAGTCATTGTGTCATGTCCTGAAGGTTCTGCTGCTTATTTCACTCTGCATCAATATGAATTCTTGGAACCTCCATTTTGAGGAAGGGCCAAGACCAGCCATTATTTTCTTTCCAGATTTTGCCACCATCCCTTGTTGGAAACCACCGCCACCATTTTTCCCTCCCTTTTATGAGTTATCCTCCCCCATTAGAATATAAGCTCCTTGAGGGTAGAAGCTGTCTTTTTTATTATTATTTGTATTTGTATCCCCAGAACTTAGCACAATACCTGGCACATAGTAAAATTTAATAAATGCTCCTTGCATCCACATACTAGAACTTGTTTAGTCATTCTCCATCAGAAACACTATGTTTCTTAGCTCCTTGATAATACAAAAAATAAGTTATGAATATTTTGATAAAAACTAGAACTTAGTTTATATTTTTTTTATCTTCTTGGTGTATGTGCCAATTAGAGGAATTGCTGCATCAAAGGGCATAAAAAGTTCAGTCCACTTTCTTGCATGAGTCCAACTTGCTCTCCAGAATGTGCCAGTACACAGCATCCCATAATACCTCAGAAATTTACTGTGCCAATTTTTGTCACTCTTGCCAATTTTCATAGTATACTATGAAATCTTATTATTGATTTAATTTGTATTTGTCTTATTATTAGTAATCTTTTTAAAGAGTTCTAAGTTTGCTTTTTAAATGCTATAGTCATTTTATTTTGAAAACAATTTCAGGATTTGCAAGATTTCTTCTTTTATACATGTTTTAGGGTTTCCAGATTTGTTTATTTTTAGTCTTTTTAATTACATATTCAGTTGGTTTATTGTCTCTTTTTCTATTTTGTTAATTTACATTTTCTTTGGAGGACTGTTTTAAGTGTATTGCATGAGATTTAGTATGTCATTTTATTATTATTATTATCTAATTTAACAAAGTTACTGTTTGATAATTAACTTTTTGATCCATTCATTTATGATTTAATTATTTCTTTATTTAGGTTTGCATATTTCATAAATTGGTTAGTTGTTGTTTTTCATGCCTGAAGAAGAACAAAATAACATCACTGTGTTGGGGTCAAGGTATAGTGTGTCCTACTGTGGCTAATCAAACAAATATGAGCCCAGAAGGCTCTACCACAGATCATAAATAGTCCATATGAAAATTTGGCATGGAGATATTTCCAAATTTTCACATCTCACATTTCTTTGGAGCTACCAAAATTCTGCTTTGCTTATAAAGCACAGTGCTTTCTTTGATGTGGGCACGTCATGATGTGTGATCCTATGCCATTTTTTTCCATGTCTCATAATACATTCCAAAGTTCTTCAGAGAAGCCTTGAGAATGTCCTTGTATCAGTGCTTCTGACCTCTATGTAAACACTTGCCTTCTATGAGTTCTCTATAAAATAGCATTTTAGGCAAATGCACATTTGACATTTGATCAACATGGCTAGCTCCTCTGAGTTGCATTCTCTGCTTTGAGTTTGAATGCTTGGCAGTTCAGCTCAAGAAAAACCTCAGTGTCTTGTACCTTATCTTGCCAGATGATCTTCAGAGTCTTTCTAAGATAATTCAAATGGAAGTGATTCAGTTTTCTGGCATGTCGTTGGTATGTTGTCTAGTTTTCACAAGCATATAACAATGAGGTCAGCACAATGACTCTGTAGACCTTCATTTTGTTAGATAGTCAAATACTTCTCTCCTACACTTTCCTTTGGAGCCTCTCAAACAGAAGTGGCTCTGGCAATGTATGAGTCAACCTTATTATGTATGAGGACATCCCTGGAAAATATACTGCCAACGTAAGTGAATTTATCTACAGCATTCAAAATTTCTCCATTTTCTGTGACTTATGGTTCTGTGTATGGGTGGCTCAGTGCTAGCTGGTGTAGAACCACTTTTTCTTGGTGTTAATTGTTGGCCAAAATTAGCACAAGCAACAGAGAATTGATTCATACTCAATTGTATCTCAGCCTCAGAGGCAACATTGAGTGTGCAACTGTCTTTGAACAAAAAGTTGCACACCAACTTTCCCTCTACTTTAATCTGGCTTGGAGCTTTTTCAAGTTAAATATTTTACCATCAGTGCAGTAGCTGACTTTGATGCCTTGTTGAAGGTGTCCAACAATATGACTGAAAACATGATGCTAAAAAGAATGGGAGCAAGGAGACAGTCTTGCTTCATTCCATTGATGATTGGGAAAATATGATTATTCATTATCCAGAACCCAGACAAGCATATTATCATGAAACTGATGTACAATACTGATGAACTTCTCCAGGCAACCAAATTTTTATATAAAAATAAATAATTACTTTTTTTTGATTTTGCTATGGAATGTAAAATATATTTTAAGCTTATTTATATATTTGTTTGTGATAAATTTTTGGAAAAGTATCATGTTTGTTCTACTTTAATTATCCAAACTTATTTATCTTTTTCTATCCAATAAGTTTTCATGTTAATTTTTTTAGAAATTAATTGAATTTTTGTCTTTCACTGAATGTCTAAATTTTAAAAATTGTTTATTAGGCCCACATCTGCAAGTTGTCCTGTTGTATTATAAACTAATATTTTGTTTTATACAAAGCTATATTCCAACTTTTCCTTTCATTTCTTATGAATAAGGTGAAATTTCGTGATATGTTGTCCTTGAAAAAGATTTTTTTGAATGCTCACAGTCTTATTTTTGGACATAATTTTGAAGTTTGACTATCATTTTTCTTGGTAAATTCTGTTGATGTTTTGTGGATTCTCTCAATCTGTGTTTTGTTCTTTGTTTCTAATATTTTTGGGGAAAAAATCTTCATGTTATTGTTATGTAATGTATACTGAGTTTTATTACAGTGTTTTTCCATTTCCCTTGCCTTATCTTTAACTTTAGTATTAGTTTTTGTAGAACCTTAATATATCCTTATCATATTGTTTTATGTAGATTTTATTAAATAATTTTCTTTCTTTCTATTTATACATTCAACATTTTAATTCTATTGGTCCCTTTTTTCTTTTAGAAAGTATCTCTGTCATTTACTCTAAATTTTTCATTCTATGATAGATGCTGATTTCTTTGTTGAGACCTCTGATTCTTGTCCTCATTGTTTTGTTATTTCATTTAATCCCTGTGTCTCTTCTCTGAACCACTTTGGAGATTTTTGGAATTGTTCCATTTTCATGTATAGATACATTATACAATTTATTTTAATCATTTCATTTTCCTAGTGTGTTTTTGACTCAATTTTCTTTGCTGAAAATATTTTTTCATTGTGATGAAACTTTCCTTGGATTTTTGTCTTTTTTTTTCATCTTTATCACTCTGTTGGTTTTTCTACAATGACCTTTCTGTTATCATACTTCCCCTACCAATCTTTTCTTTTTTGTGCTAGAAGGATTTGAAATAGGTTCTTCACTATTTCACCCTTTACCTTATCTTTGTTGTTGTTTATGGGCTTAATTGTTGTTTTTTCTAATGTCAAACCATTCTAATATATCTGGACATAAGTGACCACTCAGGGTTGAGGTCATTAAGAGTGGGAGGGAGGTAATAGGTCTTAGTATAGGGAGATTCCACAAGGTTCCTGAAGCCAGGCCTATTCTCTACCATTTTTTTGGCCCCATTCTTCTGGACTGCTCCATCCCTGAAGTGATCAATTTTCTTCTGTTTTTAGACTGTTCTTCCACAGTGATTCATGATGCACAAAACCACTGAAGTTTTGGTGGAAGTTCCAGTCATCATAGTGACACAGGAACACTCCCAATCAATGTCTTTTTCTTCCTTTCATTCTCTGCTATATCTTCTACCTTTATTCCTTCCTGAACATCAAGGGAACTCTTCCAGTTTATAGGCCTCAATCAACCTGAAGAATGATGGACCCCAAGGACACCATTGAGATGTTAACTCTAAAAACTGATGCCTAAAATAACAGGAAGGATAGAGGCTGACCTGGGACAGTGTGGCTATAGACTACATGAAAAAGATAACAAAAATTATGGATTATTTTAATATTTTCAGTTATTTTTATAAGAATTATATTATGGTGATTTATTTCATTTTCCATCTTCTAAGTACTCCTTTTGGAGTACTTGTTGGGTGTCTTTTCTTGTTGATTTAATGTAGTAAGGAAATATCTGAGGCCTAGGTTGCCTCTACCTCCACCATTTTCTAAGAACTTCTCTTACCAAGTTATTTCCTTAACTCAACTTTCACCTACTTCTCTTTTCCTAAATGATAATAGCTTCTACTTTCCAGCTTACAAAGCACCTCTCTGAAAGCCACACTCTGGCATTTTACATTTCACATTATTTCAAGCATAAGTTTGGCTTATTTCTAAGGTATCTCTAAAAGGGAGGAGTGGAAAGATACTCAAAGTGCAATCTAAATCACCTACTAGATAGCTGTTTATTTCTTTGGCACAAATGAACTATTTAACACAATAGACTGAAATGTGTATTGACAATCACTTTACAAACTAGTAACAATAGCATACCTAATGTTAGGCTCTTTCAGGAGTCAAGACTTAAACATTAAAAGATGAAACAGTTTTCTGGACTACTGAATATGTATCACAGATTCACCTTGGCTCTGCACTGTCCAAACAATTTCCTCCAAGTCTTTGTCTTTTTGCAAGCTCAAAGAGATCATAAGTGATTTACTCAAGGTCAACCAGCTATTTTGTTGGTTAACTAGAGTTGATCCCAAGTCTCCTGCTTCCAAGTCTAGGACTCTTCCTCTTATACAATGTTGCCTCTTTCAATCATGTTATTTATGGCCTTAGAATATGCCTTTTCTCTGGTGAGATAACATTTTCTTTTTAGTCCTATCCAGAAAAGTTAGTGTCCACAAGCCCATTTAAAAGCATGCCTTTGGATGTCCTCCTCCCAGAATACTGAATGCATGGTGACCATCATAAATTCCCTGCTCTAATCAGAGTTTCTTTATGAAAAGTGAATTTCTGTAATACAGATAACCTACTTTATACTCTAAAACAACAAAGGGCCACTAACAAGTCATTTGGCAAATGATGCTGTGGCAGAAGGAAGTGTCCCTGGACTCAGAGGGGATGACAACAGGAATCTGGAAGTGGCAGATATTTTGATTTTTGATGAGGGATGAACCACACTAGCAAATAAATGACCCTCTGCAGTAATTTGAAATGCATTTGTCAGGGATAACATCCAAATTTAAAGACAAGAATCCAGGGATGGAGAGGTAAAATGATTGCAGGGGCCAAAAAAGATACAACTATATATAGCACAGTGCTAAAGGAGTTATTAATTATATTGGAAACTTGGTTGAGTAATCTGCCAAGTGAAACAGAATGTACACTTTGCACAAAGGAACAGTTAGAGTTCTTATCAATCTTAGATTTTTGAGAGACACTGTGGTATAATGTAGAGAGCATAGGATATGAAGTTGGGTTATCTGGGGTTCAAATTCCTATCAACAATTATACTCACTAGATGTCATATAATGCCAAGTGATTTGATGTTTCCAAACCTCAATAGCAATAGGAATATATACATGTACGTATACATCTATATGTAAATAGATGCATATTATGAAGATATACAAACATGCATGTATGTTTATTAACAAATATTAATATATACACATGTATGTATTACACATAAGGGTGTATTGTATATGTATTCTCTCATAGGGTTTTGGGAGAAAGACTTTGTAAACTTTAATGTTGTCTATAAATGTAAATTGTTCTTTGCTATCTGCCCTAATAACTTCATTTTTCAGCAATGGACCCCATGGATGCAACACCTCAGGTGTGCTACAGCAACAGAGTTTGATCAGGCAGGGTTAAAAGTGAGTTATTGAGTACCTAATTGGAAACCCTCAAGTTAATGCCTCCTTGAACTATAGTTATGTATAACTTCATTGGAATACAGTTCTATATAACCTTAATGTTTGCTCTGGGGCAAATAGGGTGTTCAAAAGGACTTTCATCTCTTGTGTGATGCCTTGCCAAGCCCTTTTCAGGGCTGCTCATCCACCTTTGGTGTCCACCTGATTTACCTGACTCTCATCTGTGGCTCCAAAAAGCAGTAGCCTGCACAATGGCCACATTCAAACAAATTGTCTCAGCGGATGGGCTAAATCACGTTAAGTGTAACCAACAGGCCTCAGACCTGTTGGTGAGTTGGGAAGATGTCTAACCCAAGCATATGAAGACTTTCCCTGGTGGAATGGGCAGATGACAACAATTTTTTCCAACAGTCATGAAAGTGATTGAAGGAGGCACTATGGAGCACTTAGAGCTTGGTCAAGCATTGAAGGCATCAAAGTCATTGACTGCACGCTGGACCATTGCCAGTTGCCTTCATTTTTGTCCTACTACAGGACTTCAATGACTTCAAGTGAGACTGAGACTGATGACTTTGTGCAACTCTGCCTCACTTAAATTCAATTCATGCACAAGTCATCACCTGTGATGTCATTGATCCTCTTCAAAAAAAGGAAGGACAAACAATAATGTCTGTTCTGGGTACTGGACTCTATTATTTTTGAGAAAGATGGGTTGAGGGTGGTGAGGGCCAGAGCTTTAATTCTTCATTAAAGGAAATAGGAATATAGGCTTTATTAAAAGAAATAAAGTGTCTAGAATGACAGCGGTCATAGCCCTTCTGTATGCTGCACTGATCAGACCATATCTGGAGTATTGTATTAAATTTGAGGTGCTACATTTTGAAAGAGTTCATTGACAAATATGATTGCATCAAGAAAGGTTCAATAAGGATGATGAGGAGTCTGGATGCCATGATATAGGAGGATTAGTAGAAGACATGTAATGTGGGTAGTTATTTCTAAATATCTGAAGGGTAGTCATAAGGGAAAAAGTATTAGAATTGCTCTGAATTACCTTACAAAGAAGAATGAGAAAAAAATAGATGGATGTTTCAGATAGAAATATTTTGATTTGATGTCAGGAAAACAAAACCAAAAAGAAATAATTGCTAAAAATTAAAATTCCCCAAAGGTAGAATTGGATGTTTCTAGTTTTTATTGGTTCTCCATTATTAGAGCTATTTACTCTGTAGTCAAATGACCACTTCTTAAGGATGTTATAAAGGTTTTTGTTTTAAGTTAGATTAGAAGGACTTTGAGGGTTCTTATAATTCTGAGATTCTGTGATGTCATTTCTTCATAATACCTCTGACTTACATTTGTGTCCAGTCTTCTATCACTAATGACCCAAGGCTGCCTTTTGGATTTTTACCATAGCGTTTACTTAAACTGTTCTGGAAAGAGTGTAGAATTTGGAATCAGATTACTTGAATTCACATGTTGCTTCTGCTATGTAATACTTCTGTGACTTTGGTCAAATCATTTAATATCTCTAAGCCCCAGTTTCCTTATCTATAGAATAATAGGATTGGACTATTTAACCTCTAAGACTGACCCTTACCTCTAAAAAAGTGACCTCAAGAACAACTATGAATGAAAGGGCTTTATTTGGGAACAAAAATTTCTGATTCTGTGGATGTACGCAATGTTATCATTAAGAAGCACCATTACTGGATTATTTATTTTTTATGTTCAATCAACCATCTTAGCTCATTCAAGATTCCAGATGTTTGCTTGCAGGCTGTTCATAAAAATCTGTGCAAACCAAGACATTTCTCCAGAAGCATATATGAATGTTTAAGAATTCTTCCTGACTGTGTTTCTAATGAACAGCAGTTGAGTTCTATCAAAATAAGATAAGAAATAAAATTCTGGGGTCTCATTTTGGTAAGAATAAGCCCCAGTATTCTTTAAATAAGCAAGACATGTATTTCATTCATTTATTTGCTTATGTTGCCTTTTCAATCACAGGCTTTGTGGGAGGATCCTTCACATAGTCCTACTTCAATTCTTCACTTAGACAGGACAGAAGTCCTGGGTTTTGGAAGTCTATGCAAGAAGGATATAAGTTACTATGATGGAAAAGTTTCTTTTTAATTTATTTATTTTTAGTTTTTGACATTCACTTCCACAAGATTTTGAGTTCCAAATTTTCTCCCCTTCTCACCCCTCCCTCCACCACTAGACTACATGCATTCTGAATTTCCCCTAATCTGCCCTCCCTTTTATCAACCCCTCCTCTTCTCTTATCCCCTTCCCCTTCTATTTTCCTGTAGGGCAAGATAGATTTCTATACTCCCTTGCCTCTAATGGAAAAGTTTCTAGTCTGGTCCCAACAACTGATAGCTTTTTTTTCTTCTAAATATCAACTTTTTATTTAGTGCTTTAGGTTTTTTTTTAAAGCATCTTATGCCTATTATCTTATAAAATTGTCATAACATTGGGAAAGTTGTATGACTTATTCAAATAAAATCATAAATATAGCAAATGGTTTCTAAATTTCAAACCCTCAAATTATTTATAGACAGTTACCATATCCCCCTCATTCCAAGGATTTTCTGTTATGCTGAATATCCCTAGTTCTTTCTTTTTAATTTATTAATTTATTTATTTTTAGTTTTTAACATTCACTTTTATGAGATTTTGAGTTCTAAATTTTCCCACTCCTTCCCTTCCCTCCTCCCCAAGACAGCATAAAATCTGTATGATCATATTAAACATATTTCCACATTAGTCATGTTGAGAAAGAAGAATCAGAACAAAAAGGAAAAACCATGAGAAAGAAAAAAAAAAAGAAAATGGTGTACCTCAATCTGCATTCAGACTCCATAGTTCTTTCTCTGGATGTGCATAGCATTTTCCATCATGAGTCTTTTGAAATTGTCTTAGATCATTGCATTGCTGAGAAAAGCTAAGTTTATCAAAGTTGGTCATTGCACAATGTTACTGTTATTGTGTATAATGTTCTCCTGGCTCTTCTCACTTCACTCAACATAAGTTCATGTAAGTCTTTCCAGGTTTTTCTTGAATCCGCTTGCTCATCATTTCTTATGGAACAATAGTATTCCATTACATTCATATACCACAACTTGTTCAGCCATTCCCCAATTGATGGGCATCCCCTCAATTTTCAATTTTTGGCCACCACAAAAAGAGCTTATACATGTGAGTCCTTTTCCCTTTTTTAAAATCTCTTTGGGATACGGACCTAGTAGTGGTATTGCTAGGTCAAAAATATGCACAATTTTATAACCCTTTGGGCAGAGTTCCAAATTGTTCTCCATAATGGTTGGATCAATTCACAATTACACCAACAATGCATTAATGTTCCAATTTTCACACATCTCCAACATTTATCATTTTTTTCTGTTTTGTCATATTAGCCAATCTAATAGGTGTGATGTGGTATGTCAGAGTTGTTTTAATTTGCATTTCTCTGATCAATAGTAATTTAAAGCATTTTTTCATTTGATTATAGATAGCTTTAATTTCTTCATCTGAAAACTGCTTGTTCATATCCTTTGACCATTTATCAATTGGGGAATGACTTGGATTCTTATAAATTTGACTCAGTCTGCTATATGTTTTGGAAATGAAGCCTTTATCAGAGACATTGGATGTAAAATTGTTTTCTCTGCTTTCTGCATCCCGTCTAATCTTGGTTACATTTGTGTTGTGCAAAAACATTTTAATTTAATGTAATCAAAATTATCCATTTTGCATTTCATAATGTTCTCTATCTCTTGTTTGGTCATAAATTCTTCCATTCTCCATGGATCTGACAGGTAAACTATTCCTTGCTCTCCTAATTTACTTATAGTATCACTCTTTATTTCTAAATCCTGTACCCATTTTGACCTTATCTTGCTATATGGAGCAAGATGTTTGTCTGTGCCTAGTTTCTGTTATACTGTTTTCTATTTTTCCCAGCAGTTTTTGTCAAATAGTGGGGTGTTTTTTTTTTTTTTTGGCTAGACAATGGGGTTAAGTGACTTACCTAGGGATCACACAACTAGTAAGGGTTATGTGTCTGAGGCCAGATTTAAACTCAGGTCCTCCTGAATCCAGGGCCAGTGCTCTATCCACTGTGCCACCTAGTTGCCGCTTAAATAGTGAGTTCTTATCCCAGAAGCTGGAGTCTTTGGGCTTATCAAACAGTAAATTACTATAGTCATTGACTACTGTGTCTTGTGTACCTAACCTATTCCACTGATCTACCACACGGTTTCTTAGCCAGTACCAAGTAGTTTTGATGACTGCTGCTTTATAATACAGTTTTAGATCTGGTGCCTTCCCTTGCATTTCTTTTCATTAGTTCCTTTGATATTCTAGACTTTTTGTTCTTCCAGATGAATTTTGTTACTATTTTTTCTACATCTTCAAACATGTTTTGGTAGTTTGGTTGTTATGGCACTGAATAAGTAAATTAATTTAGGTAGAATTGTCATTTTTATTATATTAGCTCAGCCTACCCAAGAGCAACTGATATTTTTCCAATTATTTTTTATTTGACTTTATTTGCATATCTGACAGCTTTTGTGTTCTGGAAGCTAGCCTATCAAAGTATGGAGAACCTCACCATGAGAAGCTGTGCCTTTCAGTGATAATTTTTTTTTTAACCACAGCAAACCATCAATTGAAGAAAAAAAATGAGAAAAGGTCTCGGGTCCTGCATTTCTTTCTTCTGCTTCTGTAGTGATGGTTTCAGGATTAATTATAAAGAAGGGAGGGGCAGAAAGCGCTAAAAAAAAATCACACAATTTTTACACTGCCAATAGATATGAGATTTGTTATTGTTACTTAAAATATGAAATCTTTGTCAAAGCATCATAAAATAATCATACTACTAGTGAATTACAATTATATTTTTGACATTCTTCCTATAAAAGAAGCCAGAAGACAAAACAAAGTTATAACTAAATGGAAGAATGGTCAATAGTTTCTACTTAAAGTAAAAAATAAAGTCATTTAAGGGATTGGTTTTTATCATGAATCCAAAAGCAACATGAGGCACTTGGCCATGTTCTATTCAAGGGCTCTTTGTAAAAAACATGGTGAAGATAATTGCAGCAATAGACAGAAACATCTCTTGCAGATGATGAGCCATTATATGAAGGAGTCATTGAAACCCTCCCTGTTAAGTTAATACTGCATTTAAAAAAAAAGAAAAAGAAAAAAATCAGTAAATTTGTCAGGTTTACTCAGCACTAATTCTTTGTGATGATAGGAAGGGTTGCATCTCAGAGACTATGAACTGGAGCTCCCCTGGCAAGTACTATAGGAAAATTCATGTTGAAAAGGCTTGGAACTTGGGAATGATGATGAAACCTCCTTATTGGTCATTGAACAAAATAAGCAGCTGACTCAGTGAACCTTAAAAAGGAAGTGACTCCACCCTGTATCTCTCCCTATCTTTTAAGTAAGTTTAGATAATTTGATTCCCTCCTTCGAGGGGTGGAAGAGGGGACTGGTACCCTCTTTACCCTCTGGTAGCATGGAGGTTAGGAGCACATGGCCATTAAAGGACATATCTTAATGACAAGGTAATTTTGAGACTGGGTTTTGCACAGTTTGTTTTTATTCTTTCTTAAATATAGGTCTTTGAGCCATGATCCTGAAATGGATATTTTCAACTTTGATGACAATCATATGAATTCAATAATTACAAAGTTCCTGCATCTATCAGTTAGAGATGACTTACAGTAAGACTATTTAGCAACTACTCCAATACGTCACAGAGAAAATATTCCTTGGCAGGAGGCCAAGCCCACCCTAGGACTGTCTTGCCAGAGGATATGGGCCTGGAGGGAATTATTTGGAAAGTGCAGAGACAAGAGGAAACATAAAATGCCTATTCAGCAGTCCTGTAAATTGCTTAATGTTCTAACAGATAATTGTCAGCCTCCTGGGAGAGTATAATAGTAGTTAAGTTACTGCAACTGCCGCTTATTTACCTTCAGTCAATGTACAATTTTGAGGATCTTGTATTAAGAATTTTGTTTATATGGAAGAAATAACTCTCTTTTGCTTGATTTAGATTATATCATGAAAATCTTTCCATTCCTTTTTTGGAGAGACATAAACTTGAGGTATAGGCAACATTCTATTGGGGTTTCAATTGGAGTATAAAAAATAAAAAATAAAAGAAAGAACCATTTTTTTTCTTCAGATTCCAGATCCACTAAAACTCTAATATACAGGACAACTTTGGTAAAAGCTTCCAAATCATTTAAATATATATAAATATATACTGTCATTTAATTAGAGTAGAAATAGAAATGAATATAAAATATTAGCAATGAATCCAATCAACTCCGACAAGACTAATTTACATGCTCTTAATCGGGGAAATAGTAAGTGGGTAAAAGAACAGACTTCAACGTGGACTACTGCCTTTTCCTAAGGTAATTTACATAATATCAGTAAATTACCTTGATAAGTAGACAAAAAATTCATAGAAATGATCTCAACTAGAAAAAATTTTGATCTCTTTGCTATGTAAACATATATGAGGGTCAATATGATATTCATTTTGAATATTAAACTGTTTGTAAACTGTTAAGTGGATAGTAGAAGATTGTGAGCAGTATTGCTTCATAAAATAAAGACTGCTAACTAGGCAAAGTCATTTCAATGCCATTTGAGAATAAAACTGTAAAGAAAACAACATGCAGGTTAATAAAAAAAGAAAATAAATTTGTCAAGATTTCTATGATAAACTTTTTCTTCAATCAATTGACATTTATTAAGTGCCTACTATGCACTGAACACTGTGATAAACTCTGGGTAGATATGGATCACAGTTAGCCTCAACATCACAGAATCCAATGTGCTTCATGAAGTACTAGAAGTGGCACTCAAAAAAATAAAAATTGGGAAAGCAAAAAAAAAAAAAAAAACAGAACAATATATAAAAGAAAGGAGTGGGTGCTGAAGTGATTTAGGGATTGATATGCTGATTGAGGGACTGATTTTTCACAATACATAAGAAAGAAAGGAGCATATTAAAGGTTTATAAAATGTAGGACCTTACTATTATTAAAAAAAAGATTAAAAAATATAAAATAACTAAGTAACTCATGACTAATATGCTTGCAGTCTCATTTCTCCAAATCTTTATGAGAACAATCTACACATGCATTGATAGTAACTTAAATTATATCCATAATCAATCAAAGAGTTTAATTTTTCTTTGGAGGAAAAAAATGAATGGAGAATTCCTATTGCACATATGAAATTATATTCTCCACTTATAAATATGGTCTATCAGCACATGTATCTTGGACAAACATGTCAAATGACCAAGGAGTTGGACCTTGACCACAGTAGAAGATGATTTGAATGAGGCAATTGTGTAGAGCTTTTAATGACATTAGGTTTCTCTCTGAAACAATATTCTAACTTTCTAATATGAAACAACAATATTTATATGGTGATGTTCTTTGCCTATGAGTCATAGAATTCTATAATGTTTGAAGAATCAAAGTAATGGGCCACCCAAAGGTCAATGAAGACATAAGTATTGGTGATGCATAGGTTTCAAGAAAATTGCAGGAAAAGAAAAGAATTGTGGAAGATAGCATGTGTAAAAATGATGTCATTAGAGTTATATATGCCTTGAAAAGAATGTGAATTAATTAGTAAGCCAAATAGGAGCATAACTGATGTCCATGTGTTCCACAGATAAAAATGCAATGTTAGGAGATATAAAGGAAGGTTTCTCATTAGACTTTCTCCGGGAGATTTATAGGGTCATGGACAAGAGTTCTGCAAGATGAGAAGGATGACACTGAAGAATATGGTGAAAGAATTAGGATTTTTTTTTTACTTTGGTGTTTTAAAAAGACATAAGAGGGGTGCAATAGGTAGGAGTCTAAGCCATGAGAGGGAGAACCCACATTGACGAGATCATAGATGGATTGAAGTATGCTCAGGCTGAAAGAGCTATAAAGTACAGATCATCACATTCTTTAATGTATTGCATTTATCTTTTGGGGGGGGACTTTCAGTAAATACCTATAACACAATGTCTGTTATTTATTCTAATTCTTTAATATGCACATCTGGTGACTTTATCTTTACTACTTTTCAGGGATTAAACAACATAAGCACAGATCTTGAAACAATAAAAACCAGCAAAAATGGGAAAAGAAGGGTAGGCAACAGCTAGCTGAAGTTCAAGTCTTGAGGCCTTTGATGGTATATAAAATTTACTTTATTAATTTCAGTCTTTTTATTTAGGAATGTATTTTCTTATTCTTTTCTTGTTGTCATTTTATTGCTACTCTTTTTATATTATAGTACAGTGTTTATCAATTTTGCTTAAATGTTATTTTCTTTTTTTAAAAAGAAAAGTTTGGTGGTGGTGGTGGTGCATATGTATGTGTGTAATTTTGAGGAGCTGGATGGTCAGAAAATATTTTAGAATTCCTCTTGAAAATTTAGACCTTTTATTCCTATAAGTGCCATAGAGTCTTAACTTGGGTTCCAGAGACCCCTCAAATTGGCTTGATATATTTCCAGAAGTCTATGAACTTTGATGGGAAATGTTACATCTTTATTTTCACTGATCTATAACTGAAACTAAGTGTTTTTCTTTTATTAGTTTATTTGTTTATTTATTAATTTTTAAATAGTATTTTATATTTTTCCCCAGTTACATGACAAGAAAATTTTCAGCTTGCATTTTTACAAGATTTTGAGTTCCAAATTCTTCTTCTTCCCGTCCTCCCCTCTTCTGAAACTAGTAGACACTTTGATATAATTTATACATGTGTATCATGTAAAAAATATTTCCATATTAGTCACAGTTGTAAAAGAAGAAATAGATCAAAAGAAAAAAATGAGAAAGAATAAAGTGAGTGAAAAATGTGCTTCAATCTGCATTCAGAGTCTATCAGTTCTTTACCTGGATATGGATAGCATTTTCCTTCATGAGTCCTTTGTACTGGCCTTGGATTATTGTATTGCTGAGAAGAGCTGTCAGTCATAGTCGATCATCACACAATGTTGCTGATACTATGTACAATGTTCTCCTGGTTCTGCTCATTTCACTTTGCATTAATTCATACAAGTCTTTCTGAATTTTTCTGAAATCTTCTTATTCATCATTTCTTGTTGCACAATAGTGTCCTATTATGCTCATATGCCACAACTTATTCAGCCATTCCCCAATTGATGGGCATACCTTTAATCTCCAATATTTTGCCACCATGAAAAGGGCTGCTATATGTACATGTATGTCCTTTTCCCTGTTTGATGATCTCTTTGAGATACAGACCTAGTAGTGGTATTTCTGGATTGAAGGGTATGCACAGTTTGGTTGCCCTTTGGGCATAGTTCCAAATTGTTCTCCAGAATGGTCGTATCCATTCATAACTCTACCAACAGTGCATTAGTATTCCAATTTTCCCACATCCTCTCCAATATCTGTAATTTTCCTTTTTCTGTCATATTAGCTGACCTGATAGTTGTGAGGTGGTAACTCAGAGTTGTTTTAATTTACATGAAACTTAGGAATTTCTTGGACTATTTAAAAACATTATGTTGAGAAGGTGTCTGTAGACTTCACCAGGATGCCAAAGGGATACACAATACAAAAAAAGTTAAGAATCCTTGTGAATCAGTGAGGATGATGATGTCTTGCTCCATAAAGTTATCCTCTTGGTAATTTGAGAAGTATAATGATAAATATATAAAATAATTTATTTAATGCCATTTACATTGTATTATATTTATGTAGGCCAAACATAAGCAATGAAAATTGCCCCAATTTTATTTCTGCTTTTATTTCTTTAAAAGTTATTTTGCAGTTGAATTTATAAAAGTCATAACTGCACCTTGTTAAGTTATCTACCAGATTTATTTTGCTTTTTGAATGTTTTTTCTTTTTCTTTTTACTCCAGTTATTCTTTTACTACTCAAATATGTTGATGATTTATTTGTATTGTATTACTTTTATGAGAATTTCATCCTAAGAGTTTGAAAAGATGAAGAGTTATATTCACTGGATAGCAATTGGAGGTAGACAAATTTTTCAAAGGCCAAAAGAATGATAAACCAGTCAGCAGGACCCAGTCAATATATTTATAAGTCAAACCAAGTTACTAATAGCTACAGCACTATTGCTGAAATAATGGAGGGAGAGGAAAGGGGAAATAGACATACACAGGACCATGCACTAAGAAAGCAAGTTTTGCTAGACTGAGGTTTGCACGAAGGAGAGTAATATATAATAAAACCAAAAAGTAGGATAGACCAGATAGTGAAGGCTATTAAATATCACACAGAAAGGTTCATAATTGATACTAGAAGTGATAGGGAGCCTACAGAATTTACTGAGTTGAGGCAACATAGTAAGAAGCATTTATTAAGCACTTACTTAAATGCCAGACACTGCTAAGCACTAGAGATACAAATACAAGCAAAAAAATATAGTCTTTACTCTCAAAGAGCTTACATTCTCTTGGGGAAAGACAACACGTAAAAGGAAGCTGAAAAGTTTGGTGGGGAGCTACCTGCAAAAGGCCAGAGTGACAAGTTCTGGAGAGTCAAAAGCACAGCCTGGTTGGGAATCAAGGCTAGTTAGCCTGATCTCCTTATCCAAATAGAAACCCCAGGAGGAACTCACCAATGGAAAAAAGGGGCTGGAGTATCCAAGAAGTCAGACAGCAGAGATGTGATAGTTTGGTTAGGAGGAATTACTCCAAGAAAAGGTGCCGGGAAACATGTGGTCAGCCAGTCAGGTTAGGGAATCTGGTTTACAAGAAAAGAGAACCTAAAGGTTCTAAAGCAACCTACATGAAATAGTGGAAGAATAAAATCTGATATGAAACCAAAGGTCTTCTGAAGTAAGTTCTTTTCCTGCCTGCAGAGCTCTAGAACTAGGCACACAGTGTTGTCAAGACTAAATCTTTCCATGGCAGTGAGCATGGATACTTGACTGAGCTAGTGAGGGAAGGGGAGAGATGCAAAATTCCATTAGAAAAGTTCCTGAAAATAGTTTTGTAAATCTAAATTTACTATTTCATATCTCTCTGTGAATACTCCTTGCATGTCCCCCATACCAATTTCCTTCAAAGCAAATGTCCCCAAATTGCTAAGAGGGAAGGGGAGGTAGTCATTCATGATAAAGGATGTGTGAGAGAGCACATTTTAAGCCCACCCTTATGCATGGGTTTGAAACTTCTTTTTAGAAGAGAACTGATATGTTCTCATAAAATGTTTCTTCATTCTTCCATCAAGAGGCAGTTGAGTTTCTGAAAAGAGGAAGGAAGAGTGGGAAGACTGAATGATCAATGAACCAAAGGGATACCAGTGAATCCAGTATTTGAATATTCTATCTACAAAAATCATGTAGCTAAACAAATACCTAATTCTCACATTAGCTGCATCAAGGCATTCTTAAGATACAGTACTTTTAACAAATGACAATTGAAATATCTATAAGATAAAGTGTGATAAGAATGGATTCTTATGAAGCAAGCATTTTTATATACTATGTATGTATTTATGTGTGTGTGTTTAGGAGTGTGTGTGTGTGTGTGTGTGTGTGTGTGTGTGTGTGTGTGTGTGTAGAATAGGATGAGATAGTTACTCTATTTATCCTGCCTACATAAAGAGGGTCTACCTATCTGCCAATGGCCAGAATAGTCTTATTTTGCACACATACATAGATGAACACATACACATCAACATGCATATATTCACTGTAAGAGAGGGCTGCCCAAGTATAAACAAGTTCCACATACTTCCTCTGTTAAGAATTTTACCATGTCTATGTTAAAGAACTATCAATTCCCCAATCTCCTCCCTAGACAAACAATCTTGATTCCAAACTGGTCCCAGAAAGGATTGGTCATGGAGGAATCCTTTATGATAATATGTCCTGCCATCATAATCACCATCAACACCAACCATCAACTAATTAACATTGATGAAGAAGAACCATGTACCATGTAGGACAAACATTCTCTACCCCTCCCCTCAGACTTCGGTGGAAGTAGCCCAGAACACTGTAACCAAGAATCCTGGGAACAGCAGTGTCCCCTAAGCAATAGACTCTGATGTGTGCCCAGCTTCCCCAGTCCTCCAATGGAATAACTGCTAACTGACACAGTAAATGTTGCCTTTGATGATACTTCAGCCCCAACCTCCACAGCCATAGCTATTGAAAACACAGCAAACAAAGTTCTCATCACTAAAGTTCTTGGTACTGTCAATGTTAAGAAATGAAGGTCATTTCATCAATAAGAATTCCAATAAAGAAGGTGAATTGTCATCTGCCTTGCTGCCACATATTAAAGACCACTGGGCTATCCTGTAACTGAACTCTCCTATATGTGTTATCTCTCCCACATTAGAATGTGAACTCCTTGAGTACAAGGACTATTTTATTTTTCTATTTACAGTCTCAGAATTTAGCACAATGCTTGGCAGCTACAACTTTTTTATTCGTTAATTCAATATAGTTAAAATATATTCCCCTTAACAGAAACCCAGTAAAATTCTTGACAGGATTAGCATCTGGGCTCTATGTATATTTGGGTAAATTCTGTTTATTTGCAAAAAGGACTGCCCTAATGTGGAGAAATTTTTCCTGTAATATCAACAGACTTGGGAAAAAAAACAAAAAAAATATCAACAAACTTGAAATGATCATTATCAAACAGCTGAGAGCTTCTGATATAGAACTCATAGAATAATTCAACTATGGCCTAATAGTTCCCTCTGCATAGCTGTGAAACCAGAAAAGGAACTGGAATGAGGAGAGGGAATCCTATTTGTCAGAGTGACTGGGGTCAGAGAGAATCTGTCAGAGTTTGGCAGAGAATATTAGCACTTGGCACTTAGGAACCTAACAGTGGAGGAGGGAATCTGGCAGAAAAGAGTAAAAAGGGTAGAAGAGGAAGGCCTGCCAGGAAGATTGCTGCCAGATCTTATTGCAAAGAACTACTAGGCAGTAAAACCCCTGGAAGCAGGGTTAGGTGACCTTTTAAAAGAGGACCAGGGAATTTTCTCACTGCCAGGGCCTGAGTAGTACAGAACTACATACAATTCAGATATGCTTTTTAAATATATATATATATAAGTTTTCAACACTCACTTTTACTAGATTTTGAGTTCCACTTTTTTCTTCCTCCATCTCCTCCCCCATCCCCAAGATGGCAAGCAATCTGATGTAGGCTATACATGTACAATCATATTGAACATATCTCCACATTAATCATATTGTGAAAGAAGAATAAGAACAAAGGGGAAAAAATCACAAGAAAAAAAAAACAAAACAATTGAAAATAGTATACTTTGATCTGCATTCAGACTCCATAGTTCTTTCTCTGGATGTGGATAGCATTTTCCATCATGAGTCTTTTGGAATTGTCTTGGATCATCGTATTGCTGAGAAGAGTCAGGTCTATCAGAGTTGGTCATCACACAATGAGACTGTTACTATGTACAATGTTCTCCTGGTTCTGCTCACTTCACTGAGCATCAGTTAATGTAAATATTTCCAGGTTTTTCTGAAATCTGTCTGAAAGCAGGTTTTCATAATCTTTTCTGTGTCTGTGATCCCTCTTAAAATCTGGCAAAGTCTGTGGACCCTTTCTCAGTGTTTTTAAAGGCACAAAATAAAATAGGATAACAAAAGAAACCAATTGTATTGAAATATAACTATAATTTTTTAGAGAAATGAGGTATTTATCAAAAATTTTTTCACAGTTACTGTTGCTACCTGTATTTCCCTCCATCCTATTTCCCCAGCCCCATTTATTCCATTCTCTCTCTCCTTTCACCCTGTTCCACTTCCAAAGTGTTTTGCTTCTGATTACCTCTTCCCCCAATCTGCCCTACCTTCTATCATGGCCCCCCTTCTATGATTCCCTTCCCTTTCTATTTTCCTATAGGGTAAGATTATTTCTATACCCCATTGCCTGTGTATCTTATTTTCCAGTTGCATGTAAAAACAATTTTTAATGTTTGTTTTTAAAACTTTGAATTACAAATTCTCTCCCTTCCTTTTTCCCCACCAACCATCATTGAGAAGGTAAGGAATTAGGGGCAGCTAGGTGGCACAATGGATAGAGCTCTGGCCTTGGAGTAAGGAGGACCTGAGTTTAAATCCAGAATCAGACACCTGACACTTACAAGCTGTGTGACTCTGGGCAACTTATTTATTGCTGATTGTCTCACCAAAAAATAAAAATAAAAAAGAGAGAAAGAGAGAAGGCAAGCAATTTGATGTAGGTTACACATGTGTAGTCATGCAAAACACTTCCATAATAGTTATGTTGTGAAAGACTAACTACATATCCCTAAATCCTATCCTGCCCCTGTTTATTCTATTCTTTCCTTTGACCCTGTTCCTCCTCAAAACTGTTTGCATCTGATTACCCCCTCCCCCAATCTACCCTCCATTCTATTATCACCCCCCTCTTATCCCCTTTCCCCCTACTTTCCTGTAGGGTAAGATAGATTTCTAAACCTGAGTGTGTATGTTGTTCCCTCCTTAAGGCAATTCCAATGAGAGTAATGTTCACTCATTCCCTCTTACCTCCCATCTCTTCCCTTCCACTGTAAAAGGTTTTCTTTGCTTCTTTTATGTGAGATAACTTACCCCACTCTACTTCTCCCTTTCTCCTTCTCCTAGTATATTCCTCTCTCACCTCTTAATTTTCTTTTTTAGATATCATCCCTTCATATTCAACTCACCCCATCACCTCTGTCTATATATATATTCCCTCCAATTCCCCTAAAAATGAGAAAGGTCTCATGAGTTACAAATATCATCTTTCCATGTAGGAATGTAAACAGTTCAACTTTAATAAATCCCTTATGATTTCTCTTTCCTGTTTACCTTTTTATGCTTCTCTTGAGTCTTGTATTTGAAAGTCAAATTTTCTATTTAGCTAATTTTTTTCCCTCAAGAATGCATTAAATCCCCCTACATCATTGAACATCAATTTTCCCCCTTCATTGATTACACTCAGTTTTGCAGGGTAGGTGATTCTTGGTTTTAGTCCTAGCTCTTTTGACCTCTGGAATATCACATTCTGATCACTTCACATAGAAACCCTCTGATCTCCTAATGTAGAAGCTGTTAAATTTTGTGTTATCCTGATTGTGTTTCCATAATACTTGAATTGTTTCTTTCTGGCTGTTTGCAATATTTTCTCCTTGACCTAGGAACTCTGAAATTTGGCTATAATATTCCTCACAGTTTTTCTCTTGGGATCTCTTTCAGGAGGTGATTGGTGGATTCTTTCGATTTCTACCTTACCCTCTGGTCCTAGAATATCAGGGCAATATTCCTTGATAATTTCTTGAAAGATGATGTCTAAATTCTTTTTTTTTGATTGTGATTTTTAGGTAGTCTAACAATTTTTAAATTTTCTTTCCTGGATCTATTTTCCATGTCAGTTGCTTTTCCAATGAGATCTT
This sequence comes from Vombatus ursinus, assembly GCF_900497805.2. Classification (NCBI taxonomy): domain Eukaryota; kingdom Metazoa; phylum Chordata; class Mammalia; order Diprotodontia; family Vombatidae; genus Vombatus; species Vombatus ursinus. The sequence goes on along the minus strand of NW_020954604.1, from coordinate 4,134,485 downwards.
TCACATTGTCTTCTGTTTTTTTCATTCTTTTGGTTTTGTTTTATAATTTCCTGATTTCTCAAAGAGTCATCAGCTTCTATTTACTCTATTCTAATTTTTAAGGAATTATTTTATTTATTAGCTTTTTTGTGAGGTAATTGGGGTTAAGTGACTTGCCCAGAGTCACACAGCTAATGAGTGTTATGTGTCTGAGGCTGAATTTGAACTCAGGTCCTCCTGACTTCAGGGCCAGTGCTGTATCCATTGTGCCACCTAGCTGCCCCTAGGAATTATTTTCATCTGTGATTTGGACTTCCTTTTCATTTGACCAATTCTGCTTTTTAAGGAATTCTTCTCCTCATTGGCTTTTTGGACCTCTTTTGCCATTTGGTCTAGTCTATTTTTTAAGGTGTCATTTTCTTCAGTATTTTTTGTGTCTCTTTTACCAAACTATTGACTTGTTTTTCATGTTTCTTGTATCACTCTCATTTCTCTTCCCAAATTTTCCTCTATTTCTCTTACTTGATTTTCAAAATCCTTTTAGAACTCTTCCATGGCCTGAGACCAATTCATATTTTTCTTGAAGGATTTGGCTGTAGGAGCTTTGAATTTATTATTTTCTTTTGAGTGTATGTTTGATCTTCCTTGGCACCAAAGTATGTTCCTTAGTCTGAGGTCTTTTTTCCCCATTGTTTGCTCATTTTCCCAGCAATTATTTGACTTTTTAACTCTTTGTTAAGGTAGGACTCTGCTTCCAGTTTGGAGTTCCAAACTTCAGGCATTCTGTGCAGCTGTTTTCAGAGATAGTTCTAGGGATCTGTAAGTTTTCAGTTCTTCCAAGATGATATGATCTAAGGAGAAGTGTTTACTCCTCTCCTGGCCTATGCTCTGATCTATGAGTGACCACAAACACTCTTTTCTGCCCTAGAACTGTGAGGAGGGTTCTCTCTCTCCACTTCTGTCACAAGCTCTGCTATGCCAGGGCTCCTCCTTGCCCCAGGACTGCCACCCAGGACTGCTACCCATATTGAAGTATGGACAAAGCAACAGAATCCTGCCTCAGTGCCAGGAAAGAGACCCCTGTAATCTTCTAATCAGTTGTTTGATCCCCTTATAATCTGTGGACTGAGAGTTCCAGGAGCAACTGCTGCCACTGATACCACCACTGCTGACACTGCTGCTGCCACCACTGTCTTGGAGTTATGCTAGTGCCAGGGCTGAAGTGTTCTCCTTTCTCACCCAGGCCCAATAGACCTTTCTCACTGACCTTCTAGGTTCTCTTTGGCATTTGTGGGTTGAGAAGTCTTGACACTGCCATAGCTGCCAATGATTTAGTCCCCTGAGGCCTGCTCTGGGTTTACTGTGCTCCTCTCTCAGTCTAGTGCAACAGACCTTTCCTGTTGACCTTCAAGATTGTCTTCAGCTGGAAATTTGTTTCACTCTGTCTTTTTGTTTAGAGTCATTTTTTACTTTTTGGTATATGGAGGGGTTGGGGGAGAGCTTAAGCGACTCTCTGCCTTTACTCTGCCATTTTGGCTCTGCCCTCCAGAAATGCTTTTCTTGATGAAACAAGAACCAACTCAGGTAGCATTAGGGGAAAAAGAATGAGAAGGGAAATTAATATAGATGATGGAAATATTGGGATTTATCCTATAATTCTGGTCTTGGTTGTCCAACCTTTCCTAGAATTTCCTTGTGGCCAAAATGTTCACAACTTTTACCACTTTGCTCACAATCAAAATTGCAACTATTATGACTAATTTTCAAACCTCAGGTTTCATCCCCTGTTAGCAGAGTTTATCAAAGCAATGGAAAAAAGCAATTACATTAATTTCATGTAGACTTCTTATAGTGTAGTCACTACCAGACAGCTAAGTCAATGCATAAAATATTGAACTTAGAGTCAAGGAAAGCTGAATTCAAATCCTACCTCATATACTTTCTAGCTTTGTGACCCTAACTTTTAATCTCTCTGTGCCCATTTCTTCCTCAATAAAATAAGAATAATAATTGCACCTACTTCTATTGGTTGTTGTGAATATCAAGTGTGATGCATGTAAAGTGTCTTGAAACCTTAAAGTACTGTATAAAACCTAGCTATTATTATCATTACTTGCCTTATAAAATAGCAGAAATAACAATAGTGACAATAATACTAATCAACCAGGCAATCAAGTATTTATTAAGCATTTGTTTTGTCCTTGGCTTTAGGGATACAAATAAAAAGGCTCCCTTAAAGGAGCTTACATTAATTAAAATAACTATAGTATCATGTTAAATGAGATGGTGAAAGGGATAGAGAGCCAGCCTAAAAGTCAGGAAAACATGAGTCTATATCTTTTCTGTCTGTGTTCTAGCATTATGACTTCACTTAAATAATTTTACATTTCACTGTCCTAGGTAACTCTCTAAAACTATAATTTGCAGAGTATCTCCTAATTCTTATTGATATATATTTGCAGTTTTCTCAGTTGGAAATCTCTATAACAATGAAATCTCATGTTGGAACAATAACAACAATAGAGCTTCTTTATTTATAAAACAATTTGTATTCATTATCTAATTTGATTCTTAGAATAAATCTATAATATAGATAGGGAAAATATTATTTTCTCCATTTGACTAATGTATCCTGTGGGGCTAATATCATGACCTGAACTTAATAAAGGATTAATAAATACTTATTGAATCCAATTGAAAGTGACTTGTCCAAAGACACTAAATACTTGCAAGAGCAAAAGGACTAAAGGGATGTTCAGAAGCTATCTAATCAGCTACCTTGCTTTAAGAGAGGACCATAACTCCTTAAAAGATGATAATCTTGTTTCTCATTTCTAAAGACTTTATTCAATGTGATCAAAGTATGATCATCAAAGAGTTTGTTGTTATTGTAGCAACACTCTAAAAAAGGAGCTATTAAACTTACAGGGTATGAATAGCTTGAAGGTATATATAAGTAACAAGGTATAGAAAAAAAAAGACCTCTTAGGTATTATATTTTATGCTACTAATTATTCACCTTCCTAATCCACAGAAACAAACAAGATATATGGCAATGAGGGAATCTCCAGACTATTATATTCAACATTTATCTCCCCTTCACTTGATAAAGTCTACCTCAACCTCCAAGATACCTAGGGTCTTCATTCTTCCTCCTTTCACCTATTTATCTACCCCTCTGCTTTTTCATATTCTATACTTACGTTAAGATGCAAGTGAGAAATAAGTTAGAAAATTATCTTTCCATACTGGGGAAAAATTACAAGTATCTCTGATTAAGGCCTCATTTCTCAAATATATAGAGAACTGAGTCAAATTTATAAGAAAATAAGTCATTCCCCAATTGAAAAATGATCAAAGGATATGAACAGGCAGTTTTCAGACAAAGGAATTAAAGCCATCTATAATCATATGTAAAAATGCTCTAAATAACTATTGATTAGAGAAATGCAGATTAAAACAACTCTGAGGTACCACCTCACAATTATCAGTTTGGCTAATATGACAAAAAGAAAAATGATATATGTTAAAAGGGATATGGGAAAACTGGAATACTAATGCACTGCTAGTGGAGCTATGAACTGATCCAACCATTATGGAGAGGAATTTGGACCTATGCCCAAAGGGCATATTTTGTACATGCTCTTTTGTACATACTCTTTGATCAAGCAATACCACTACTAGGTCTATGTCCCACAGACATCAAAATATTTGTGTATTTGTACAAAGATAGATAGATAGATAGATGGATAGATAGATAGATGATAGATAGATAGATATAGATAGATAGATAGATAGCAGCTTTTTTGTGGTGGCTAAGAACTGGAAATCAAAGGGATGCCCATTAATTGGGTACTAGCTAAACAAGCTGTGGTATATGGTATTGATGGAATATTATTGTGCTATAAGAAATGATGAGCAGGTAAATTTCAGTAAAACCTGGAAAAACTTACATGAACTGATGCAAAGTGAAGTGAGCAGAACCAGGAGAATGATGTACACTGTAACAACAATATTGTATGATAAAGAATTGTGAATAACTTAGTTATTCTCAGCAATACAATGATCCAAGATGAACCAAAGAACTAATGATCAAGCACACTATCTGCCTCCAGAGAGAGAACTGATATTGTTTGAATAAAGATTGAAGCATACTATTTTTCACTTTCTTTCATTTTTTCTTTTTTATGAGCCTTCTTGTACAAAATGACTAATATGAAAATATTTTATGTGATTGCACTTGTATAATCTATATCTGCTTGCTTACCATCTCAGGGAGAGGGGAGGGGAGTAAGACAGGGAGGGATAGAATTTTCAACTCAAAACTTTAAGAAAAAAATGTGTTAAAATTGTTTTAACATGTAATTGGGGAACAATAAAATAAAGAAAAAGAAGAGAAAAGAAAGTTACCTTTCTCAGGAACAATTGGCATCACAAGAAAGCTTTAAGTAAAGGGATCTAGCTGTTTTTTTGGGGGGGAGGGGGGAGACAGTAAATTTCCATTAGTATCCTTCATGTGAGGGGAGGGGTTTATAAGAATGGGGGGGAAGTAATAATGTCTGCTTGTCCCTCTGAAATCATACCCTAAAAGCAGTCATGTAGTTTGTGTAAATCTGGACCTTTTGTCAGAAATAAAGTAGAATTTTTTCACCTGAAGTTCACTGTATATATATATGATCTCACATATGCTAAAGTCTTAACAGGGAAGAACAATTAGCAAAAATTTGAATTATTCTCAATTAGTATTCTATACATATTGATTCTTCAAATTAGAAACAAAATGGAATAAGCGCGAGTGATAGTTGAAGAGTTCAGTAATCTTTTTGTCATTTTTTTACTTCACTCTTACTACTTCTGAGACTAGGAGTTGGTCAATGCTTATAATATTATAAATCATAAGTAAAGATAGGGGGAAAGGTGAAAGGGAGAAGAAAGGAGTATATACTTTTGATGCAGCATGATACATTGAGAAAAGTATTAGATGTGAAGTCAGGAAAACTTGGATTTAAGTCCTGTCTCAGACCCTACCTAAGTGACTCTAGGCAAATTAAGCAACCTCTCTGAGCCAGTTTCCTCCCCTATAAAATGAAGGAGTTGGATACAATGAACTTGAATTTTGCTTAAAGATAATGCTGTGATCCTATGATCTATGATTCCATGATACTGAATGGTTTATAGACAGTTCTAAAATATTTCCTTATCAACTCTCATGAGGTCAAAGAAAAATTTTATGAAAACCTAGAGATCCTCATTACCAATGTGCTGAAAGAGGACAAGCTTGTAATTCTAGGTGATTTGAATGTAAGATTAGACACAGACTATCATACATGGCAGGGAGTCCTTGGGACAAATGGACTCACTCTTGAAAACTTGCACATTTTATGACCTCATCACCAACACCATCTTTCATTTACTTTAAACACACTAAAACTTTGTGGATGCACCCAAACAGCAAATATTGGCATTTAATAGATTGTGTCATTGTAAGGAGAAGAGACAGTCAAGATGTGAGAATGATAAAGGCAATGTGTGGCAAAGAGTGTTCTACCAATCATAGATTTAGCCTCTCCAAGCAAAACATTTGTGTTCAACAAAAGCAACAGCCCCAAGGACAGACAACTACTAGAAGACTTAATGTCAATTGCTTATAAGTGCTTCTCCATGTATAGTTTGTTGCTGACTTGAAGGGAAAGCTGAACCAACACATGGTTAGCAACAGTGGAGCAGAAAAGGAGTGAGAAGCTTTCAGAAATTTGGTATACAACACTGCGTTTACTCATCTGGGCCAGACCACATACAAACACCTAGATTCATTTGATGAAAATGATGGGGAAATTCAGAAGCTGATAAAAAAAAAAGAGAACTCCACAGGTTTTACCAACAGGACAGTTCATCTGTCTCTAAGAAAGCAACATTTAAGTGCATTAAAAATAAAGTACAAGTAAAACTTAAAGAGATATAGGATTCTTGGCTCAGCGAGTAGGCAGATGAAATTCAATCTTCTGCTGATAGTAACAACCAAAGCACTTCTATGCTGCACTGAAGGCTATTTATGACCCAAGGACCTATAGTGCATTTCAACTACTTAGTGCTAATGAAGCCACACTGATCAGTGATAAGGACATGATCCTGGAGAGATGGGTTGGACAATTCTATACTGTTCTCAACAGACCATCATCAACCAATTGTGAAGCTATTGGCCGTATACCTCAGATTGAAGTCAATCCCTCTCCAGCCAAACTTCCAACTAAAGAAAAGGTTTTGAATGTCATTAGGCTACTTGTATGTGACCAAGAACCTGGTGCTGATTCCATCCTAGCAGAGATCTACAGGGTAGGGTACTCATTGTTCATACAAAAGCTGACTGAAAACTTCCAGGTTAATTGGTAAGAAGAAGTTATCCCTCAGGATACCAAGGACGCTTCCATTATCCATGTCAATAAAAGAAAGGAAAATAGATTGTCCTATGACAATCACAAGGGGGTCTCTCAGTCATTTCTGGTGAGATTCTTGTTGGAGTCCTCCTTAATAGGCTAATCCTTCACCTGGAAGATGGTCATCTACCTTGAGAGCCAGTGTGGCTTCAGAAAGGGCAGAGTAATAGTAGACACAATGTTTGCTGACTGAGAACTCCAAGAGAAATACCAAGAGCAGAAAAGGTCTGTATAAAAAGTTCATTGATCTGACCAAGGCCTTTGGTACTATCAGTTGTGAGGGCTTGTGGAAGATCATGGCAAAATTTTGTTGCCTGAGTTCATCAGTATTGCATGTCAGTTCCATGACGGCATGCTTACATGGGTTATGGATAATGCTTTCCCAGTCACCAATAAAGTGAAGGAGGGCTGTGTGGTTGCTCCCATGCTTGTTAGCATGATATTTTCAGCAATGCTGTTGGATACCTTCAGCAAGGATGATACTGGAATCTAGGTCAACTCCTGCACTGATGGTACATTATTTAACCTGAAAAGGTTACAAGCTAAGACTAAACTGGAGGGAGAATTGGTGTGTGATTTTTTTTCCCCAGATGATTGTGCATTCAATGTAGCCCCTGAAGTTGAGATGCAATAGAGTGTGGATTGATTCTCTGCTGATTGTGATAATTTTGTCCTGACAATTAACACCAAGAAAACAGATTCTACACCAGCCAGCACCACATCATCTATACATGGAACCATTAGTTACAGCAAATGAAGACATTTTGAATGTTGGGAATAAGTTCACTTAACCTTGGCAGTATACTTTCTGGGGATGTCCACATAGATGAAGTGGTTAACACATGCATTGCCAGAACTAGCTCAATGTTTGGGAGGTTCCAAAGGAAAGTATGGGAGGAAAGAAGTATTAAACTGCCTACCAAACTAAAGGTCTACAGAGCCATTGTGCTGACCTCATGCATTCACCATTTCTTATAGGTGTGAGGTGGCACTTAAGAGTTGTTTAATTTGCATTCCCCTAACATAATGATTTAGAACATATTTTCTTATGACAAAAATGACTGATTTCTTTGTATGGAAATTGCTCATTCATGTTTTTTAATCATTTCTCAATTGGGGAATGGCTTTTATATTTATAAATTTGATTTACTCAACTATATATTTTGAGAGATGAGGCTTTTATCAGAGAATCTTTCTGTAAAAATTTTGATATTACTTCATTGTCTATGGTGCCTTTTTAGCAAAATGGAGTTTCTATGATTATTTCTTTTAATTAGGTCTATTTTTGGTTTTGCTTTGTCTGACATCATGATTGATAGACCTTTTTTGTTTTATTTCAGCTGAAGCATAATAGGTTGCTCTCTAGCCCTTTATTTTAGCTATGTATGTGTGTTTTTATTTCAAATGTTGTAAACAACATATTGTTGGTTTCTCCTCCTCCTCTTCTTCCTCCTCCTCCTCTTCTTTCTCCTCCTCCTTTTCCTTTTCTTGTTATTATTATTATCTTTACTTCCTGGCTTCCCTGATTTCCTTCAAGCCTCATCTTCTATGAGAAGCCTTTCCCAATCCTCCTTAATCTTAGAGTCTCCTCTTTGAGATTATCCTCAATTTATCCTTAAAATAGCTTTTTTGTACCCAGTCCTTTGCATGTTGTCTTTCTCCACTAGATTGTGAGCTCCTTGAGAATGGGGTCTGTCTTTTTTCCTAAGTATCCCTTCTGTTTAGTACAGTGCCTGGTACATAGTAGGTGCTTAAGAAATTCTAGTTGACTAACTCTGCTTCTTTTTTTTTCATTTTAATGATTTGATAATTTCCCCCAATTACATGTAAAAACAATTCCTTTATAATCTCTTGAAAGATGATATCTGGGCTCTTTTTTTGATCATCCCTTTCAGGTAGTCCAATAATTTTTAAATTCTCTTTCCCCAATATATTTTCTCAGTAAGCCACTTTTTTCCCATTGAGATACTTTACATTTTCTTTTATTTTTTCCCATTACTTTGACTTTGCTTTATTGTTTCTTAGTGTCTCATTGAGTCATTAGCTTCCACTTGTCCAGTTCTAATGTTTAAGGAATTATTTTATTCAATGAGCTTTTGTACCTTTTTTTCCCATTGGGTCAATTCTTCAGTATTTTTTTTTTTTACCATTAGACCAATTCTCTTTTTTTAAAGTGTGATTTTCTTGAGAATTTTTCGTGCCTCTTTTACCATGCTGTTAATTTTCTTTTCAAAAGTTTCTTTCATTACTCTCATTTCTTTTTTCCAATATTTCCTCTCACTTTTATCTCTTTCTTTAACTCTTCCAGGAATTCTTTTGGGGCTTGTGCCCAATTTGCATTTTTGGGGGGGGTTTTGGTTGTATGTGTTTTCATGTTGTTGTCTTCTTCTGAGTTTGTGTCTTGATCTTCCTTGCCACTGTAGTAGGTTTTTTTTTTGGTCAAGGTTTTTTTTTTTCTCATTTTTCAAATCTATTTTTTAACTATGAACTTTAGGTTAAAGTTGGGTTCTGCTCACCTGGGGTGTGAAGGCACTGTATCAAGCTTCAGATTTTTTGTGCTGTTCTTTTCAGAGTCAGTTTTATGGGTGTGCAATTTTTTTTTAGTACTTCCAAGGTGATGTGATCCAGGTAGAAGTGTGGTTACTGCTCCCCTGGTTTAGGCTCTTGTCTTTACTTAAGAAAGACCCTTGATCCCCTGTAGCCACAAGTACTACCACTACTCTTAGCCTCTGAACTGTGACCAGGTTCCCTGTCTTCCTGAAGCCACAAGCACTAGTGTACTTCTCTGCTTGAACTGCAACCAGGGCCCTTTCTCCCTTGTAAGATCAAAAGTAAGACTGTCCCTCAAATGTCTCTAAGCTAAGAGCTTCTGAAACTGCTCTTGCTGCTGATACAGCTATCTCCAAGTCCCACTGCTGGAGATGACTCTGCATGTTCTCCCAACTGGTCACCACTCTGGTATCATAGACTTCTCCTGCTAACCTCCTAAATTGTCTTAGGCTGGAAAAATGTCTTTCTGGCCTTTTGTTGACTCTGCTGCTCCAAAATCTGATTTGAGTTCTTATTTTAAAGTTGTTTAGAGGGCAAAGTTGATAAAGTTCATCTGAGTTGCTGCCTCTACTCCACCATCTTGGCTCTGCCCTATGCTCTTATATGTTGGGAACAAGAAGATGAGAACATGACCTTGAATATCATGGTTAGTGTAAACAGTGAAACAGTTCTATTATACAACTGTCTATGAGAAAACTCACATAACACCCATGTAACCATAGACCGTCTTTTGGCAGTGAATCTCTTTTTTGTTTTACCCCTACATAATATGTGACTAGACCTGGGTGTGGTACAGAGATCTATCACTGTCCTGCCACTGCCCAGGACTGGCCTTATAAGTAAGCTCACTGAATAAAATCTATTTATTATTATGCTGGCATGGATCCCCTCTGTCTTTGTTATTTTGGTACTTCCTCATGATAGTGGGACTATCATATTAGTTGGTTTGTCCCCTGACAACTTGTATAGTCAGAAGAATACCAAAGATATGAGTTCAGGGAGAGAGGCTTCCATAGGGGAAATCCTGGGTTAGACATCCATATCCCTGGGGGGAGTGCTGGCCCCTATGCTAGAATCCTATAGCTGACCATGTGAGTATGGGGACTCCTAGGAAATGCTGATAGGTTTGTTCCATTTGATGAAAAAGTTGAGGTTGCCTCATTTCAGCAAAGAAGAAAGTATATGCACTGCTGCTATTGGCTGGATGCTACTTTGGTCTGCTCACTGAGCTACAGAAGTTCAGATTCTGAAAGGAAAGTGAGGCAGATGGAGGAGGAACTCCAATAAGAATGCAATGTTGGGATTACAGGAGAAAAAAAGAGTAGCAGAGTAGGAAATTAGAAATCTTTGCCTGTTGTTTTGCTCAATTAGAAGGGGAAAAATGTACTCACCACAGGTCTAGGTGATGGTAAACATCAAAGAATCAAATGATAAGGCATGGAACCTCTTGGAAGACAGCAATACAGGAGAAGATTTAGAAGATAGTATAGGAGGAACAGAAAAGAGGGAGTCCTTCTTCTTCTTCTTCTTCTTCTTCTTCTTCTTCTTCTTCTTCTTCTCCTTCTTCTTCTTCTTCTTCTTTTTCTTCTTCTCTCCTTTTTATTACTCTGGCCTGGTCAAGACAAGAGAAAAACAGAGAAAGAAATAAGACAAGTGCAGTTCCATGGATCCTAAATTGCCTTACATGCATTTGTAAGGAAATACCAGAGGACTCCTAAGTAAACAAGCTTCAATAACTTAGGAAAATCCTGGCAATTTGGTCCATAACTAAATGATGAGAATTGGAAAGTCTGGGAAAATTGTGGGGGGAAAGGGAACAATTTATAATTACTATGTGGGAAAAGGTATAAAGAAAAGACCTTGTAAAAGTCTCCTTATTTGTTAACTTACAAGGTTTCTTGAGATCATCTGTTTGAGTAACATCATAAAATTCTATTAGTCCTATGAAAGACCTTGCTAGTGATGTGAAATTCCTAAATAATGAATTGGTTTAATGAGAAAATGTGGCTCTCCACTTCTGCTTGACAAAGAGGAAAGAATTGACAAGTTTGTTTGTAATATAGAATTTATCTATGTGATTATTTGTGACTATGAAAATTGTGAAGTTATACCTGTAATAATATATACTGAAGTTAAATCTTGAGGAAACTTAGTCTCAACAAATTCCAGTCTTAAATAGTTATTTTTGCTTCAAGGAGCAGATATACAATACCTTAAGGGATGGATATCTGTTAGAGTAGAGGTTTATAACAATTGGACAAGTTTTTGAATAAGTTATCATATATTCACCATCTATGTGGAATTCCAGAATGTAATTATTTCTTGATTTCTAATGATTGATTTTCATATCAGGATGAATTTAAACTCAAGGAGAAAAATAAAAGAACAGGAAAAGGGTGTTAAGTAAAGGCTTTTTGTGTGTGTGAGGCCTGGCAAACTTTTATTATTGTTATTATCATCATCATCATCATCATCATTATTACTGAAACATCAAGAAATAAATAACTGTATCCAGTCCTAAGTTATGATTAGGAAAACTTGTTATTTGAGGTAAAATCTCTGAGGCCTGTAATCTGATATTATTCTAAGTTTTTACTTCAGGTATGATTGTCTGATCATTAATAGTAATCCACTATTTGATGGTAATAGCACAAGATACTCATAGGCAGTATGATTCTGAACTGCTACAAGTGGATGGATATCTGCATTTAGGAAAGGTTGAGGGGATAACCTTGGCATGGTCAAAGGTAGGAGGGTGTACCAAATTATATTGAGATCTGTTGTGCAAAAGATCTTAGAAGAAACATATAAGAATCTCTGCAACTGACATGGAACCAGAGAAGCAATTCTACTGAAGACGAATCCCTCTCAGGGCTGCCCTAAGAATGAGACCCAGAATGTCTAAGAGGAAATTTTCCAGAGACCAGACAACTACATTTAACATCTTGGATCCAAGATAAAATTTATTGATTAAATGGACATTGGCAGTAGACTACTAAGATACAAGGATATTGGATGTTGATAATCATTATTGTATTACTTTGACTTTTTGCTTCACTGTATCTATGTTCACTGATTTTTGTTAGTTACTTTGGTGACATGTAAATCTCCCTTCTAAAATTAGACCAGTTGTAGATATTTTTACTATGTCTTATGCTGTGATTAATCAATCTTGTTGTTTTCATATTAACTGGTCAAGGAAAATTTTGACAGGTCTCCCATTGACAAAAGGGGGAAATTAAGGGAAAAAAATGATTCTGATTCCATTTTGTAGTTGATTCTGTTCTGCATAGCTCCAATATGTTGTAAAATTGTCCAAGACATGTTTCATTGTTTCTAAACTTAGTTCAGAAATTCAGCTGAACTGTAATAAGTTAAATTTAGAAATTTAGTTCTCCACTAAACACTAGATGCCATAGATTCTTTTTATACCTCCCATTGGGTAGAGTAGAAGAAAAACAAAATTAATAACTGTGGTAATTCTCCTGTTGGTCATATTGTTTTCCTGCTTGCATTTATATTGCTGTTGGGGATTGTATCTCCAATGTAGTGCATTATTGGGTTCCTCTGCTTCATGATAACAAAACTTCTCATGTACTGCTCAAGGATCCTTGAGAAAGATGTTATCAGAAAGAATGTATGAGCAGGTCACAAGGGGTAGAATGTATGGTGGGAGCAAGAGAGTGAAAACGTGACCTTGGGTATCACAGTTACTGTAAACAGCAGGACAACTTTATTATACAGCTGTCTATGAGAAAATTTACATAACTACCCATGTGACCATGGACTGTCTTTTTAGCAGTAAGCCTTCTTTGTTCTGTACCTATATAACATCTGGCTAGGCCTGGATGTGGGACAGAGATCCACCATTGTCTTGCCACTGTCTAGGACTGACCTCATAATTAAGTTCCCCTAATAAAAATCTATTTACTATCTCATTGTCATGGACTATCACTTCTGTATGTCACTCGTTTCTCACAAGAGTGGGACGGCTTTCTAGATGGTCTGTTTCCTAATAAATTCCGCCTTCTACAAGAAGCCTTCCCCAAACCCTCCTAATTCCAGTGCCTTCCTTCCACTAATTATTTCCTACTTATCCTACATATAAATTGCTTTCTATGTATTTGTTTGCATGGTTTCTCCCCCATTAGTTTATGAGCTCCTTGAGGGCAGGGACTATATTCTGCCTCTTTTTATTTCACCAGCACTTCTCCCAGTGCCTGACACATAGTAGGTATTTAATATAAAATGAAAGAATCTTTGAAATGGGCATTAGATTTTTTGTTCTCAATGAAGGATGTTTAGAGAAGAAAGAATGAGGAGTGTGAAAACAAGAAAAAAGAACCAAGAGAAAAGCACATGAGATAAAGTTGGTATGTTTTTATATTTCAGACAATTAAATATACATGATTTTCTTTTCTTCAAGAGCTGCATGATACTCTGTAGAGACTTATATGGCTCTATATTTAATAATTGGCCACCTCTGTCATCATGTTTCATGAAATATGTCTGCTGAAATGAAATTCTTTTTATATTGAATCTCAGACGTGTTAGCAAATGCCATTTCATATGAAAAGGAATTTTCTTACTTGCATTTCAACAATTCACAATGTATTCAACAAGGATTTATTAAGCTTCCAAGTACAAGTCACTGTACTAGGTGCTGGAGATACAAAGACAAAATGAAAAACATTCCCTGTCCTCAGGAAGTTTATATTCTTTTTGGGATGTGGGGTAGCAGTGGCAAACAACATGTGCACAGATAAATAAATTGAAGATAATTTAAGGAGACAGAGGGCACAAACAGAAGTGGGAAAGGAGAGCAAGCAAACATTCCCTAGAGGAGGTAGTACCTGATTTGAACGATGAAAGTAACTTCATTGCATATAACTTTAACACAGATGATTTATTCAGTAGGGAAGGAAAATAAGGAAGTTTATGAATTCAGTTTACACTTTTCACAATGTAATAGTTTCCTTCAGTTACCCAATATGCTGTGCCTTGATTACAGGCCATTACTCACCCACAATAAATGGGATTGTACCAGTACTGCTTAAATTTTTTAGCCAGAAACAATACTTTCCTATGGAAATAACTCAGATAAAGGCATAAAGGTTGAACTACACAAGTTATCCCCAAACCTTCAGATTCAAGAGTAAACAGGAAGATTATTTATGAATTGGTGATTTTTTTTGTACATACTGGATAATATGGAACTGATAGCTTAAGTCCTCCCCAAAGGTAAATCACACAGCATATTTCCCCTCTTGACCTAACCAAAACATAGTAGTTCTATATTCTATTTCATCCAGATCTGCTAGATAACCAATAATCTAACTTGATAGTTAATAATGGCTGATTATGCCTTAATTCTATCTTTTCATGCAAGAATATTTGTATTTTAACATATTTTTATGTCTTAACACTGAGGAGTGGCAACTGGAAGAAGGAATTGGGAAAGATTTGGAAGAGTAAGGGGGATTAAAATCCCACCATGTAAATGGGTGACTACTCATTCTATATGTAAGACTTGCCTTGAATTTATAAATTACACTTATTGTTTTATTAATAATACTCATTGTAGCCAGTAAAGGGAGTATGAATCAAAGAACAAAAATGCTTCTGCTGGCTGCTTTATTTCTCCATGTTCAATACAAATAAATGACCCAACAAATAAAATATTTATCATTCCCATTTCTGTACCAATGAAGCATAATCAAACACTGAAGTGGCAACAAAAACAATTGCTTAATTAGAATAAATAATACTCTGGGGGCATTGATTAACCATACTTTTCTCCAGAGTACAAATATTTGTCATTTTTATTCCAGAAAAACAAAAACAAAAATCCAAAAAAAGAGAGATAGAAAAAGGAAGAATGGTGGAGAAGAATAGAGAAGAGCAAAAGATTAGAGAGTAGAAGAGAGGAACAGGAGGAAGATAAGAAAGTATCATCCTCTTAATGTCATGATCTTTGAGAAGGAAGGACAAACAGCAACTTTCACGAATAGAAAAGGAGATGCCCGCTGGAAATAAATCTCTCTCTCTCTCTCTCTCTCTCTCTCTCTCTCTCTGTGTGTCTCTCTGTCTCTCTCTCTTTCTGTCTCTTTGTCTCTCTCTCTATGTTTCTGTCTCTGTCTCTGTTTCTGTCTCTGTCTCTGTGTGTGTGTGTCTGTCTCTGTCTCTGTCTTTCTCTGTCTCTGTCTCTGTCTCTGTCTCTCTCTCTCTCTCTTCCTTCCCTTGGTCTACATTAAGGTATCACACCCTTACCTAAAGGGAATGTAAATTTTAATTCCTTTTTTTTTGTCTTAAAGACCAGCCTTAACCCCAATCACTCTGGCTTTCATTGATAAAATAAATCCCAGGCCAAACCCTGCTATGTCATTTTTTGGGCCTTGATTGGCTCATTTGAATATAAATAACAATTGTTGTAGTTTTGGACAGAAAACCTGAGGGTCTCCCCCTCCCAGATCTAATTTTTTTTTAAAGAGGTGATTTTCTGCCTCATTCCTTATTAAGCCTTAATCCCTGAATTGGCATTGCTTCAGTCAAAGGCCAAGGTCCCCCACTGTATCCTGGGCCGTCTCCAATTATCCTGATATATATCTGACTACTGGACCCAGATGGCTCTGGAGGAGAAAGTGAATCTGGTGACTTTGCACAGCCTTCCCTCACTTAAATCCAATTTACTTGCATGTCATGTCATCACCTCCCTGATGTCATGGTCCTCTTCCAGAAAGAAGGACAAACAATGAGAGAATACAGGAGAAGAAAAGTGAAAGAGAAACAAAGAGAGGGACAGACAGAAATAGACAGGGGATGGGGAGAGAGAGAGAGAGAGAGAGAGAATAAGAGTGGGATAGACATTGACACTCAGAGAGGATGAGAGAATGAGAAAGAGAATTTGAAAGATGAAAGAGATAAGAAAACAAAATGAGAAATAAACAGAGCAGAGCATTATAAATAACTGAGAAAGCAAAAGAGAGAAAATGAGAATAAAAAAAGAAAAAAAGGGAAGAGTGTGCTCTCTACTGATACAGAGAAAAAAGGAATATTACCCACCACTTGTTAAAAATTATTTTCATGGGGAAAGGGAGAGCCAAAATGGCAGAATAAAAACAGGAACTCACTTGAGCTGTCCCCCAAACTTCTCCAGATACCTGTAAAAAATGACTCTAGACAAATTCTAGAGCAGCAGAACCCACAAAAAAAGTAAAACAAATTTTCAGCCCAAGACAACCTGGAAGGTTGACAGGAAAGGTCTGTCAGACCTGGGTGAGAGAGGAGCACAGTCCAGCCCTGGGTCCAGCAAACCAGGAGCAGGCCTTGGGAGTGACTGAATCACCAGCAGTAGTAGCAGCAGCTGCTTTTGGAGCTCTCAGCCCATAGACAGTAAGAGGATCAAACAACTGGTCAGGAGATTGCAGAGTTTTGTTTTTGTTTTTGTTTTTGTTTTTTGCTGTCACTGGGGGGCAGAACACTGTTGCTTTGCCCATATTTAGGTCAGGGTTGCAGCACTGAGTGGCAATTCCAAGGTGAGTAAGAGCACTAGCACATTAGAGCTTGTGGCTGCAGTGGAGCAGGTACCCTCATCATAATTCCAGGACAGAAAAGAATGCTTGTGATCCCTCACAGACCAGAGCACAAGTGTGGAGAATAGTAAACACACCTCTCTTTAGATCGTATCACCTTGGAAGAACTGAAAATTTACAGGTCCCTAGAAGTATCTCTGACAACAACTGCACAAAACCCCTGAAACTTGGGACAGTACACCCTCCTCATTGGAAGCAGAGCTCTACCTTTACAAAGAGTTAAAAAGTCAAATAATTGGCTAGGAAAATAAAGAAACAGTGGAAAAAAAAAACTCAGACTACAGAAACTTACTTTGGTAACAAGGAATATCAAAACATACAACCAGAAGACAACAAAGTCAAAGCTCCTACTTTCAAAGCCTCCAAGGAAAATATGAATTAGTCCCAGGACATGGAAGAGCTCAAAAAATATTTTAAAAGTCAAGCAAAAGAAGTTGAGGAAAAATTGGGAAGAGAAATGAGAGTGATACAAGAAAATCATGAAAAAATGAGTCAACAGTTTGGTAAAGGAGACACAAAAAAAATACGGAAGAAAATAACACCTTAAAAATAGAATAGATCAAATGGCAAAAGAGGTCTGAAAAGCCAATGAGGAGAAGAATGCCTTAAAAAACAAAATTGGCCAAATGAAAAAGGAAGTCCAAAAGCTCACTGAAGAAAATAATTCCTTCAAAATTAGAATGGAACAAATGGAAGCTAATGACTTTATAAGAAATCAAGAAATTATAAAACAAAACCAAGAGAATGAAAAAAAAAGAAGCTAATGTGAAATATCTCATTGGAAAAACAACTGACATGGAAAATAGATTCAGGAGAGATAATTTGAAAATTATTGGACTACCTGAAAGCCATGATCAAAAAAAGAGCCTAGACATCATCTTTCAAGAAATTAGCAAGGAAAACTGCCCTGATATACTAGAACCAGAGAGTAAAATAGAAATTGAAAAAATCCACTGTGAAAACTCCCAGGAATATTATAGTCAAATTCCAGAGCTCCCAGGTCAAGGAGAAACTATTGCAAGCAGCTACAAAATAAGAATTCAAATATCATGGAGCCACAGTCAAGATCACACAAAATTCAGTATCTTCTACATTAAAGGAGTGGGGAGCTTGGAATATGATGTTCTGGAAGGCAAAAGAACTGCAATTACAATCAACAATAATCTACCCATCAAAACTGAAAATGATCTTTCAGGGGAAAATAGATATTTAATGGAATAGAATACTTTCAAGCATTCCTGATGAAAAGACCAGAGCTGAAACAAAAATTTGACATTCAAATATAAGACTCAAGAAAAGCATAAAAAGGTAAATATGAAAGGGCAATCCTAAGATACTCAATAAAGTTTAACTGTTTAAATTCCTTCATAGGAAAATAATACATGTAATTCCTAAGAACTTTATCATTATTAGAGCAATTAGAAGGATTCTGAGTATGAGTTAAATATATTGGAATGATCTCAAAAAAATTGAAGGGGTAAGAAAAAGAGATATTTTGAGAAAAAAAAGGAAGGGAGAGGTAGAATAGGGGAAATCTTCTCACATAAAAGAGGCTTGCAAGGAAGACTTTATTTTAATAGTGGAAGGGAATATGAGGGTGACAGTCAATGCTCAAACCTCAGTCTCATCATAATTGGTTCAAATAGGAATGAATATATATTCACACTCAGTTGGGTAAAGAAATCTATCTTACCCAACAGGGAAATAGGAAGACAATGGGTTAGGTTTTATAAGCAAAGGGGATGTTAAAAGAGAAAATGGATTAAGGGAGGAAGTTTTCAGAAGCAAAACAGACTTTTGAGGAAGGACAAAATAAAAAGAGAGACAAATAAACAAGAAAGTAATATGGAGAAAAATACACAGTTAGCATTCATCATTGTGAAAGTGAGTGGGATGAGCTTACCCATAAAATGGAAGTGGATAGCAGAATGGATTAGAAACCAGAAGCCAACAATATACTGTTTACATGAGATACATTTGAAACAGAAAGACACTTCAGAGTTAAAGGGCTGGAGTATAAATTATTATTCTTCAGGTTATGTACAAAAGTCAGGGTTAGCAATCATGATCTCAGTTAAAGCAAAGGCAAAAATAGACCTAATTAAAATAGATAATCAGAGAAACTACATTTTGCTAAAAGATTTCACAGATAATGAATTAATATCAAAAACTTTACATAAAGTTTCTCTGATAAAGGCCTCATTACTCAAATACATAGGGAACTAAATAAAATTTATAAAAGCAAGAGCCATTCTCCAATTGATAAATGGTCAAAGGATATGAACAGGCAATTTTCAGAAGACATCAAATCTATCTATAGTCATATGTAAATATGACCTAAAACTCTACTGATTAGAGAAAGACAAATTCAAACAGCTCTGAGGTACCACCTCACACCTATCAGAAATGATGTTTGCTTGGGGGCAGCTAGGTGGCTCAGTGGACAGAGCACTGACCTTGGATTCAGGAGGACCTGAGTTCAAATCCAGCCTCAGACACATAAAAACACTTACTGGCTGTGTGACCCTGGGCAAGTCACTTAACCCCATTGCTTAACCAAAAAACAAAAAAAAAAGAAATGATATTTGCTGAAATGGATAAGGAAAGTAGGTATACCAATGAACTGTTGGTGGAGTTGTGAACTGTTCCAAACACTCTGGAGAACAATTTGGAATATGCCCAAAGGGCTACAAAACTGCATACTCTTTGACCCAGCAATACCACTATTTGGGTTGAACTCCAAACACATCAAAGAAAAAAAGAAAAAGACCTATATCTACAAAAATATTTATAGCAGCTTTTTTTTTGTAATGGCAAAGAATTGGACAATGAGGTGATGTTCATCAATTTGGGAATGACAGAACAAGTTGTAGCATATGATTGTGATGGGGTGCCATTGTGCTATAAAAAATGATGAGGTGGATCTTTCCCTTCCTCACA
>NW_020954604.1:4112790-4114980 GCF_900497805.2 Vombatus ursinus | reverse complement strand
ACTTACTAGCTGTTCAACCTTGGACAAATCATTTAACTTCTGTCAGCCTCAGCTCCCTTAACTGTTAAATGAATACAATATTGGCACCTACTTCCCAGGGTGGTTCTGAGGATTGAGATAACATTTGTAATATCTTCATATATATCAAACCAAGCAAACAGGATATAATATTTTTTGATGGGGTGGGGAAGAGCTAGTGTGGAAAAATTGTGTTTCTAATGACATCACCTTATCAAGACTGATATCTTGACTAAAACTACTATAGAACATTACTAATAACTGTCCTGGGAACACAGGGGAAGGTGTTTGTCATTTGAATAGATGACTTAGGTTAATTAGATTTGAATAAATGGCATTCTGTTTCTGGAAAACACAGCAAAAAATAAAGCTGTTCCCTTGGTATTTCACTGGCTTCATGCTTTCTTTGCCCTTACATCCAGATTTTTCTTGAAAGGATTTTAGTCACTTAGAGAAACTGTTTTTAGTCAGCTTTGGCAAGGAAAGGAAAGGGGTGAGAAGTGGGGTAATGAACAGGTGGGGTCAGGATATTTTGTAATGTATTTGAAGGAAAATAAAATAAGAAAGTGGACTGCCAAAGATGAAAAGGATTTATCAAAAGAGAAGAGTAGCCTAGAAGATAGATGAGAATGTATACCATTAGAAGATTTCAAAGATGAGAAAATGGAAAAAAGTTGGTAGAAGAAGGAATCAAAGGAATATAATTATGGTTTTTTTTGTTGCAAAAGAGGGAAAAATGAAAACTTGAAAAAATTAGAAATAGATGGTGTAAAATGTTAACCTCATAACTTTAATGTGAATGTATTAAACAATCCAATAACATTAAAAAGAGTGACAGATTAGATAAGAAAACAAAACTCTGTGCCAATATTAAAGATCATACTCATTAAAAAATTAGAAGAGAAACAAATCATATGTCTCTTCTAGTAATGGATAAGAGATGTATTCTTAACCAAACAAGGGATAGAAATAATTATAAAAGATGAAATTGATAACATTGATTACTGAAAGCTGAAAACTTTCTGCAAAAACAAAATTTATGTATGTAGGATAAGAAGGGAAATAGTCAAATAGAGAACAAAAATCTTTATATAAAATTTCTCTAAGAGTTTGTCATCTAAAATATATAAATAATATACATATATGTATGTGTGTGTATACATATGTATGTGTATATATATATATATATAATATATATGCATATCTACATATCTGTCTATCTCTTTAGCTAGATGGCTAGCTAGCTAACTATCCATCTAGGCAGAGTTAGCTAGATATATGACCAATTCCCCAGTAGTTAAATTGTCAAAGGATAGGAAAAAAATTAATTATCAAAAAAAGAACTTCAAAGTATTCACAACCACAGAGGGGAAAAGTATTCAAATCACTAATAATAAGAGAAATGTAAATTAAAAAAACCTAAGATTTTACTTCACACCTTGCAAATTCACAAAAATGACAAAAATAGCAACCATGTTGAATGGGGTTGTAAAAGACAGGCACACTAATATATTGTTGGTAGAGTTGTGAAGTAGTACAATTATTTTGGAAAGCAATTTGTATTGATGTGAATAAAGTGTCTAAAATTTTCATATCCTTTGAACCAGAGACCCCATTACAGGCTTTATAACCTAAGGAAGCCATCACTGAGAAAAAAAAATGACCCTGTATACTTAAAAATGTTGATAACAGCATTGTGTGTGTGTGTGTGTGTGTGTGTGATCTATGAATTGGAAACAAGGGAGATGCCCATGAATTGGGCAATGGCTAAACAAATTGTGATACATGAATGTAATAGAACATTTCTGTGCTGTAAGCAATGATATGTGTGATGAACAATGAGAAATATGGAAAAATCACCAGGTTTCACCTCTGCATTGCCTCTATGCCTTCCAGACACTCTGACACTGTCAAGGACCTTTGGTTCTTGCCATCCACTCATCTTCATATTTTTTGGATTTCTAGGACTTTTACCTTGTAGCTGAACTTCCCTTTATGTATTGTTTCCCACAATTAGAGCATGACCTTCTTAAGAACAAACAGTTTTGATTTTTCTATTTGTATTCCTGGTGTGTAGTTCAGTGCTTGAAACACAATTAAAGAAAAGATAAACAAACAAAAACCTTTTCTTTCTTTCTTTCTTTCTTTCTTTCTTTCTTTCTTTCTTTCTTT
>NW_020954604.1:4067189-4112780 GCF_900497805.2 Vombatus ursinus | reverse complement strand
TTCTTTCTTTCTTTCTTTCTTTCTTTCTTTCTTTCTTTCTTTCTTTCATTCCTGAATGGAAATGGCTAGATTTGTTATCAATGGCCTACGTTTGAATCCTGGTTCAGCCACTTAGCACCTGTGTAATAGGTTATTTAACCTTTCTGAGATTCTGTTTGTTTTTTTTCATCTTTAAATGAAGAGGTTGAATCTTGTTTCACACAAGAGATAAGAAAATGCACCCCCTTCTTGTCTTCGTGAAGGAGAGGACGCTGCAAATATGAAGCAGTGCATATGCTATCAGATTCTATTAAAATGTTAGGCCTATTGAATCGCTTTCCATACTTTCTTGGTTGTAGTTATTATTATTATTACTATTATTGTTATTATTTTTGTGAGAAAAGGTAGCTTGCTGTTTTGGGAATATATTTGGAAATGAAGATGATTAGAAAACAAAGAGATATCAATAATTAAGTAACCAAATGAGTAGGTTCAACTTGGTAATATCTATGTTAGACCTCCTTTTAGCTCTGAATATATGCTTCTATGGTTTGAGTTTGAATTCTAACTCTTTCCTGTGCTAGCTGTGTGAACTTGGACAAGTCAATTTTCCATTACAACTCTTACTTCAAGCCTCAGAGTCATCATCATCCCAAATATGAGGGGTTTAGATAATCCCCATGGGGCTTTCAATTTTTTTCTTTTTTATTCTTTAAAGCAATGTAGATAGGAGAGATAAAGGAGGATTAAGGTGGTCACATTTTCACAATTAAATGTGCCCCTCCCTGTTCATCCAATAAACCCACATATTATCTTCCTTTCTCTCTCCAGACTGCTTTCTCTCTATCTCTACTATTCAGAGGTGTGGTAACCCAAACCTTATTTAGAAAACTAGAGTTCTTGAAACACTTGATATGGACAAAATTCAGTAGGTGGGAACACTTCTATAGCCATTTACCTGTTTTTCCCCCTCAAATGATGTTAAATGTTCCACAAGATTGGTTAAATTGAAATTTTAATGGACTGACTTTCAGAGCACCTTCTTTTGATTGATTTATAATTTTTGTTCTCAGATCAACTGAACATAAATAGTGGGATAAAACAATGATTTTGCTATGAGGGCTGAGTGCCCTCCTCAGATAGAGAACTGAACTCCAAGTGTTAAAAACCAGATACGGTTAATGAGGAACAGTGAAAGGAGTCTTTTTTTAATTTTTTTTTACTAAGAAAATTTTTATTGATACAAAAAAGCACAACCTACATGTCAGGTGATAACTTGTCACTATACACTATGGTTAGAAAAAATACAGTGAAGACCAGAGCTCAATAAAAAATTTGATCTTCAAATACAAGACTCAAGAGAGACATGAAAAGGTAAACAGGAGAGAAAGTAACAA
Organism: Vombatus ursinus; assembly: GCF_900497805.2. Taxonomy (NCBI): domain Eukaryota; kingdom Metazoa; phylum Chordata; class Mammalia; order Diprotodontia; family Vombatidae; genus Vombatus; species Vombatus ursinus. The sequence continues at coordinate 4,111,404 of NW_020954604.1, read as the reverse complement.
CATGTTATTAATAAGGACAAACTCTTTACATCCCTACAAGGGAAGATGACACTTGTAACTCTTGAGAACTGTATTGTTATTACACCATGTTAAAGGGATAAACAGAAACGGAGTAGGTATAAATTGACTTTGATGTAATGATGAAAAAAATCTTATCAAGTGGGTTAAATGGATCCAAGTAAGTGAATTAATCTGATCTAAGAAAATGTACTGAGAGAAAAGGAAAGGAAGAGGCAGACAAGGGTAAATTACATCACAGGTTTTTTATCCATGAAATGAAGATAATAATAGTACCTACCTCCCAAGGATATTGTTGTAAGGATAAAATGAGATATTTTTAAAGCACTACATGAATGTTAGTTATTATTATTAAAATGTTTGCCAAAAGTCATTTTAAGTATCTGATATGTTAAAGGCATGATATGGGGAAACATAAATTTAAAAAAAAGCAATTAAATATAATGCATGCTAAAATTAGGCTTAACTCAATATAATTCTATATAACTATAATGATTCAACTTGATCCTAGAGAATAAAGGATTGTACACAACCCTCTCCTTTTGATAGAGAGGTGGGGGACTACAAGTGTGGAATGTTGCACACCCTAGCCAATGCAATCATTGTTTCCATTATCATTATTAAATTCACAATTAATCATTATTAGTATTATTATTATATTTACATCATATATTATATTATTATAAAATTCATACTTAATTTTGAAAATGTAACTTTGTTCTTAATCTTCCTTTACCTCTTCTATCTGCATTCTTTTCACAGAAAAGAAAAAAATTGAAAGGCCTATAGGGATTATTTAGCCCAAAACCCTTACATCTGGGATGTTGAAGTCACTGATGCTGGAAGTAAGAGTTGGAATGGGGAAAGTGACTTGTCCAAGATTCCATGGATAACACAGGGAAGAGGTGGAATTTAATCCTAGGGAAGAAGAAAGAAAAAGAAAGAAGGGGGAGGAGAGAAGGTTCATTAAGGATGTGGATGGCTGGAGGAAATATTTAGAAATGACTAAGACAGAAAAACAAACTCATTTTAAAGGAAAAGAAAAGTAAAAAAAAAAGTCCTCAAGTAGTTTACTGAGAGGAAGATATGACATGTACATAGATAAACATGACACAAGAAATAATATAAGATAATAGATGCAAAATTTGATGAGAGAGATGAGCTCTCTACTTTTAACTTGGTGGGAGAGAGAATCAGAGAAGGATTCACCTAGGAGATGGTGCATAAATTTTGTGTTGAAGGAAGAGAAGAATTTAGAAACTATACTTTTTCTTAATCTGAAATAAAGGCTACATCTCCAAATGTATGTACGCATTTGATGATCAAGGTATTAAAAGTTAGAGCTAGAAGGGAAGTGACTTTTTGGGGGAAAGTCACAGCAACTTATCTATAATTTAGAGCATTGAAGTGGATATTATAAGTACTATTATCCCTATTTTATAAATTAGAAAACTGAGGCTAAGTGATTTGCCCAAGGATTCTAAACTAGTCCATAACTGAACCAGGATTTGAGCCCAGGTTTCACGAGAATAAGTCACATAGTCATCTGAGTAAAACACACATTGTTACACATGGTGAAACAATTAATAGACTTAATGGAGCTTGAATTCTTTTTTTTAAGTTTTTTTACATTTTTTTCCCAATTACATCGAGACAATTTTTAGCATTCATTTTTACTAGATTTTGAGTTGCAAATTTTTCTCCATCCCTACCTCCCTTCCCCTCTTCTGAAAATGGTAGGTAATTTGATATAGGTTATACATGTGCTATCACATAAAACATATTTCTGTATTAGTAACAGTTATGAGAGAAAAAACAGATTAAAAGAAAAAAACATGAAAAAGAATAAAGTAAATGAAAAAATGTGCTTTGATCTGCATTCAGAGTCCATCAGTTCTTTATCTGGCTATGTATTTTTCCTCGTGAGTCCTTTATACTTGTCTTGGAACAATATGTTGCTCAGAAGAGCTGAGTAATTCATAGTTGATCATCATACAATGTTGCTGGTACTGTGTACAATGTTTTTTTTTTTTTTCCTGGTTCTGCTCATTTCACTTTGAATCAGTTCATACAAGTCTTTCCATGTTTTCCTGAAATCTGTCTGTTATTTCTTATTGCAAAATAGTATTCCATTACCTTCATATACCACAGCTTGTTCAGCCATTCCTCAATTGATGGGCATCAGTTTCTAATATTTTGCCACCACAAAAAAAGGTTGCTAAAAGTATTTTTGCATGTAAAGGTCTTTTTCCCCCTTTTATGATTTTTTTTTCAGATACAGACCTAGTAGTGGCATTTCTGGATCAAAAGGTATGCACAGTTTGGTTGCCCCTGGCTTATAGTTGCAAATTGTCCTGCATAATGTTTGGAGCAACTCCCAACTCCACCAACAATGCATTAGTGTCCCAACTTTCCCACACCCTCTCCAACATTTATCACTTTCTTTTTTTTTTTGTCATATTAGCCAATTTGATAGATGTGAGATGGTACCTCAGAGTTGGTTCAATTTGTATTTCTCTAATCAAAAGTGATTTAGAGCACTTCTTATATGCCTATAGAAAACTTTGATTTCTTCATCTGAAAACTGCACTCATATCCTTTGGCCATTTATCAATTGGGGAATAGTTTGTGTTCTTATACATTTGACTCAGTTCTCTACATGTTGGAGAAATGAGGCCTTTATCAGAGACATTTGCTGTCAAGATTGTTTCACCTCTTTTTGCTTTCCTTGTAATTTTGGTTACATTGGTTTTGTTTGTACAAAAGCTTTTTATTTTGATATAATCAAAATCATCTATTGTATAACTTACAATACCTGTAACTTACTTAACTTCTTCCTCAAGAATTTGGATGCTGTGCTACTTGGTGCATATATGTTTAGTAGGGATATTGCTTCATTGTTTAAGATACCTTTTAGCAAGATGTAGTTTCCTCCCTTATCTCTTTCAATTAGGTCTATTCTTGCTTTTACTTTGTCTGAGATCAGGATCACTACCCCTGCTTTCTTTTTTAACTTTAGCTGAAGTATAATAGATTCTGCTGTAACCCTTTACTTTTACTCTCTTTGTGTTTCTGCTTCAAGGGTGTTTTTTGTAAACAACATATTATAGGATTCTGGTTTTTGATCCACTCTGCTATCCACTTCTGTTTTATGAGAGAATTCATCTCATTTACATTCACACTTAGGATTACTATGTGTTTCCTTCCATCCTATTTTTCCTCCTGTCTTCTCTTTCCTTTCACTCTTTCCCTCCTCACTTGTGTTTTACTTCTATCTACCACGTCCCCCAATCTGCCCTCCCTTGTGTCAGTCCCCACTCCTCTTACTTAATCTCCTCCCCTCCTACTTCCCTCACAGGTAAGATAGATTTCTATATTCAACTGATTGTGTATATTATTCGCTGTTTAGCCAATATTGGTGAGAGTAACATTCAAGCTATGCACATTGCCCACCCTTCTGTCTTCCCCTCCATTGCAATAGTTCTTTCACCCTTTTCAAGGTGAATTTCCCCCATTCTACTTCTCCCTTCCTTCTATACCCAGTGTACTACAATTTCTTATCAATTAATTATTTTATATCATTCCCTCAAATGTATCTTATACCCATACACTCCATCTATGTATATTGCTTCTAGCTGTACATTATTAGTGTATACAATTTTTAAGAATTTTAAGAATTATTTCCCAAGTAGGGATGTAAACAGTTTAGCCCTATTGAATACCTTATGTTTTCTTTTCCCTTTTTACCTATTTATGCTGCTCTTGGGTCATGATATTGGAGATCAAATTTTTGGTTTAATTCTGATCTTATGAAAGCATGAAATATTTCTATTTCAATGAATGACCATTCTTTCCCCTCAAGTATTATGCTTAATTTTGCCAAGTAAGTGATTTTTGGTTATAGTCCTAGCTCTTTTGATAGTTTTGAAATTTGGCTATAATGTTCCTTGGAGGTGTTTTTTTTTTTTTAAATCTCTTTCAGGAGGTGATCAGTGGATTCTTTAAATGCCTATTTTGCCTTCTGGCTTCAGGATATGAGGGCAGTTTTCCTTGATAATTTCCTGAAAGATGCTATCCAGATCTTCCTTTTGATTATGGCTTTCAGGTAGTGCAATGATTTTGACATTGTCTCTCCTGGATACATTTCCAGGTCAGTTCTTTTTCTCATGAAATATTTTACATTTTCTTCTATTATTTTCATTCTTTTGAATTTGTTGGACTGATTTTTGATATTTCATAGAGTCATTAGCTTCTACTTGCCCAATTCTAACTTTCAAGGCATTGTTTTCTTCAATTATCTTTTGTACTTTATTTTCAATTTGGCCAATTTCATTTTTTAAGGAGTTGTTTTCTTCCATGGATTTTTGCATCTCCTTTTCCATTTGGCCAGTTCTACTTTTTAAGCAGTTGTTTTCTTTTTCCAAGCTATTGACTTTTTTTCATAATTCTCTTACATCACTCTCATTTCTTTTCCCAATTTTTCTTCTACGTCTCTCATATGATTTTTAAGCTCCTTTTTGTGCTCCTCTATGAATTCTTTCAAGTGGGCTTGAGACCACTTCCCATTTTTCTTTGGGGTTTGCCTATAAGTATTTTGACATTGTTGCCTCTTCTGAGTTTGTGTCTTGATCTTCCCTGCTACCATAAGAACTTTCTATGGTCAGATTCTTTGTTGTTGTTGTTGTTGTTGTTATTATTGCTCATCTTTTTTTTTTGGGCCTTTTTCCTTTCTTTTAAATTTGAGTTCTGCTCCTGGGGTGGAAGGGGCACTGTCTCAGGCTTCTTGTTCCAGGGGCTACAGGCCCTGATTGTTTACCTGGTGCTGCACTGATGTTGCCCTGAGGCCCACAAGGGACCCTCAGGTCTGGTTCTGTTCTGAGAGAGTGGGGTGGAGGTGTCTGGCACTGCTGAAGGCCATAGGTGTCTGGCAGCTGAGCTGGTGATGAACTGGGCTCCTAGTGCTGGTGTCTGGGTTGTGCAGAGGCCAGTGGGGTGTTTCTCCATTGCTCCAGGGATACACTAAAGTACATTTGATCTGACTGCTGGTAGTTGCCTGTTTGCTAAGGCATCCATAGGGTTGGCCCTGTTTGCCACAGGCTACATTGAAGTACATGTGGTTCTCAGATCTGGAGTTTGTTTAGCTATGCTGAGACATGTGGAAGGTCCTGGTATTGGCGTTTGCCTGCTCCACCACACTGGAGCTCAAGATCTACCATTGGTTTCCTGAGGTGGGGCCTGCTGCTGGTTTGCTTCCTGTCCTGGACTGTGCTCCCCTTTTACCTGAGTGAGACAGACCTTTCCTATCAATTGTTCAAGTTTCTTGAGCTCAAACATTGTTTTATCCCACCTTTTTTACTGGTTCTGCTGTTCCAGGATTTGTTTTGGGGTGCAATTTTATGGTTGTTTGGAGGTGAGTATGGGAGAGTTCCAGAGATTTACTGCTTACCCTGCCATCGTGGCTCCCAGCCCTGGAGCAGGAATTCTTAACCCGAGGTTAAAATTTCAAAGGGTTCATGAACTTGGGTGGAAAAAAAAAGTACTTTATCTTCACTATCATCAAACTAAAATTTAGAATTCTCTTCAATTATTAAAAAAAAATATTCTGAGAATGATTGCACATACTTCAGGACACTGCCAAAGGTGTCCATGAGACATGCAAAAAAGAATTCAAATCTCATTCTCTTTCTATTCAGATTTTCCTAGTTAAATGTATCTGATCAGTGCTTTGATTTTATTTTCCACAAGATAATCCTGTGTCTTCCTGATGACATGATAATCATTATGCCTTATATCTTTCCTTTGGAAAAATTCTTGATATCTTTTGTTTTTTGTATCATCATCATTTTTTTAAAAAACAGAAATAGTATTTTTTCCAATTACATGTGAAGACAATTTTCAACATTCATTTTTTATAAGATTTTGAATTCCAAATTTTTCTCTCTCTTTCCCTTCCCTCTCCCCTCCCCAAGACAGCAAACAATCTGATATAAGTTATACATGTGCAATCATGCAAAGCATGTTTCCACATTAGTCATGTTGTATCATCATCATTTGCTACTATTTCTGTCTCCATTCCCTATCCAGACAAACATCCCTGGTAACAACAAATAATGAGAAAGAGAAAGGGAGAGAGAGAGGGAGAGAGAGAGAGAGAGAGAAAATGAGAATGAGAGACACAGAGACAGAGAGTCAGAGACAGAGACAAAGAGTAGTTCAGCAGAACTAATCAGATTAACAAGTGTATATGAAAGTATATGCAGTGCTCTATACCCATAGTCCCCTATTTCTACAAAGACAGGAAGAAGATTCACTTTTTTTTTGTCTTTTCTCCAAGGCCATCTGTCTCTCTCTCTCTCTCTCTTTCTCTCCATATGTGTATATATATATATATACACTTATTTATACACACATACATGTGCATATATGTATGTATATGTATATATGTATGTATATATACACATACACATAATAGGCCTACCTCTCTACATACATTTATATATGTATGTGTGTGTGTGTATATATATATGTACATATATATATATATATACCTATCCAATCACATTTCTATATTACTTTCAAGCCTGTATAACTCACATTTACATATTGCTTTAAGTTTCATAAAACACTTAGCCTAATAATAACTTAGGTGGGGAGGTAGGAAGTAGTACAATATTGGACCTATTTCACCGATGAAGGAACTGAGCCTTACATAGGTAAGGTGACATGAGTCTGAGCCAAATTCAAACTTATATCTCATTCAATAGAAAATTACAGTAGAAAGGCTGGTAATCATGCTTACTCATAGAATTGAGAGCAATGTGTGTCATTAAAGATTAGATAGTCTTCAATGAAAGAGCCAAAATTACTTGGCCAAAGTTGAAGCAGTAGAGCTGAAATTAGAACCCATGCTCTCTGATTCTAAAGCCAGTTATCTTCTTATCCTGTCCCAATACTTCTTCTGAATATATGGAGGGAGGGTTGGTCTTGGCAAACATGAATGGAGTCAGTGAAAATGAGGAAATGAGCTTCTGGTTAACTTTGGAACTCTAGAGATTGTTGTAATGTGTCTGAACTGAATTGAATTGAATTAAATAGAAGTGTTCCAGCCTGTTATATGACTGTGCTAAACTGTGGCAAAGAATAAATTCTCTGTCATTGACTTACAATGCCTTTCTAGACCTCTGAAACATGAGATAAGGGGGTCTGTTTTTTGCCAATGGTGCATTCTCCATGCCCCAAACAGGAGACAGAGGGACAATGCACCGTCAGGAAAAAACGTGGTAAGTCCCTGGGCTTACTCACCCTAACATGGAAGCACCAAAGAAAATGACTGCAAAAATATTTTGCGAGAACTCTGGTTTGCAATATGGAGCTAATAAAGACTGACTAAATATTCCCCACATGCTCAGTAAAATAGTCATACATAATCTTGCAGTTCTCCCTAATTGTCTACATGTGGAAGGCAGACATTGTTATTTTTATCTATTGATGCACTGTTTTTCCCTCCTTCATTGTGATTCATTGTTGAACTCTCCAAGTAGCAAATACAATTTGAGATTGAAATAGCCCCTTTGAGATTGCTCACATTAGCTATGAGCTATTTTGAATGAGCCTACCAACTTTAAGTTAAACAGGGTAATAGTATTATGATCTCCAAGGGCCTATAGAGACAGAAGATTCTGCTGGGCTGAGCAGGCAGGATTGTCATGAGGTCAGGTTGAGAGAACCTTAAAATAGAAGCAACGTTTAGGCAGGGACCCTACATTTTCCCCCTGTATGAAGTAACTGAGAGGCATTTCTCCAAAACAACAGCATGTCTGCTTAGCAAGTATTATTTTATGATCACAGCTTGAAAAATGATAAATAAGCATATCTTTCTACTGTGCTAAAATATCACAAGAAAAATGTAGCTCACATTTGTAGAATATTTTAAAACCTATAAAATATTTCAACAACTCAGTGCGGTGGGTGGTATATTACCATCCTTACTGTACAGATGATGGAACTGAGTTTCAGGGACATTGAATGAATTCCCCAATATTTCACAGCTACTGAGTAGCAGAGTGAGGACTGGAGACCCACATTATCCAACTTAAAAGCAGGTATTTTTTTTCCACTACAACAGCCTTTCCTTTAGCATAAGAATGGCCACTGACTGGAAGGAGCTTATAATCTAGTTGAAGAAATGATGCATATACACAGGAAAAGATAGTGACACAGTATAGCATATAGTAAGAGATAAGTGATAGACAATAAGTTTTGTAGTATTTTAGAAGGAGGGAAAGATCACTACATGAAGTATGAAAAGAGAATTGACTCTCAATTCACAGCTCTCTTACTTATTGCTATAAGACTTTGGCAAGTCATATAACTTCTCTGAGTCTCAATTTTCTAATCTATAAAATTAAGGAGCTAACCTCAGTGATTTCTAAGGACACTTATAACTTTAAATCTATTATTTTATTATTGGATTCAATTCAATAAACATTTGCTGTGCATCCTCTATGTGCAAAGAAGTATTAAGACCCAGAAGCCATATCAAGCTGTTTGCAGATTCCCCAGGTTTATTATGCAGCATTATACAGTGGAAAGAGGATCCTGGAATCAGAGGACTTGAGTTTAATCCCAACTCTCATACTTACTGCTTTTTGTGTGACTTTGGGCAAGTTAATTAACCCTCCTAGGTCACAGTTTCTCCATTTGTTAAAAAAAAAAGGAGGGGCAGCTAGGTGGCACAGTGGATAGAGCACCAGCCCTGCAGTCAGGAGGATCTGAGTTCAAATCTGGCCTCAGACACATAACACTCACTAGCTGTGTGACCCTGGGAAAGTCACTTAACCCCAATTACCTCACCAAAAAAAAAGATAATTTTTAATACATAAGATTATAAGGGAAACCAATTACATTAAAACAGTTTGTCTGTCTGCCCATCTACCTGTCTATCTATCTCTCCAACTGTCTAAAACTTAACCCTCAACCTTGAGTAAAAAGCATGATTCAGAGGAGAGAGGGCATTCTGGGTAAATTGAATGACTTGCTTGATCAAAGGCATGGATGCAAACATATTTGTCAAATTTAGAGAACAGTAAGGCGCAGCTAGGTGGCGCAGTGGATAGACCACCAGCCCTGAAATCAGGAAGACCTGACCTCAAATCTGACCTCAGACCAAACACTTGACACTTACTAACTGTGTGACCCTGAGCAAGTCACTTAACCCCAATTAACTTAGAAAAAATTAGGGAACAGCAAGCAAATCATCTTGGTTAAATTAAAGTCTTCCTCAGGAGGAATAGATGAAGTGGAAGAAAGGAGAAGTCACATTATAAAAGACCTTGAATGCCTATTTAGTTTGTTTTGGTAATTGATCAGAGTTGCCAAATGATTGGAAAGCCACACCTTCTTGGTAGAAGAGAAGCAGCTGCCACCACACTCAACTTGTTCAACCATTCTCCAATTGATGAGTATGCCCTAAATTTCCAATTCTTTGCCACCACAAAAAGAGCTATTATAAATGTTTTCGTACCTATGTGTCCTTCTCCCTTTTCTTTGATCTTCTTGGAATACAGAACTAGTAGTGGTATTGTTAGGTCAAAGGGTATGCATAGTTTTATAGGTCTTTGTGCCTAATTTCAAATTGTTCTCCAGAACATTTGGACTGGTTCACAACTCCACCAACAGTGCATTAGTGTTACTTTTCTTCCCCCACATACTGTCCAGCATTTATCATTTTCCTTTTCTGCTGTGTTAGCTAATCTGATAGGTGTCAGATGGTGCCTCAGAGTTGTGTTAATTTGTATTTCTCTAATCAGTAGTGATTTAGGTCTTTTTTATGTGACTATAGATGGCTTTGATTTCTTCTTCTGAAAATTGTTTGTTCATATCCTTAGACCATTTATCAACTGATAAAAGGCTTATATTTTTATAAATTTGGTTGAGTTTCCTATATACTTCAGAAATGAAATGATGCTTTTATCAGAGAAAATTGCTGTAAAATTTCCCTGCAGTTTCCTGCTTTCCTTCTAATTTTGGCTACATTGGTTTTGTTTGTGCAAAGCTTTTTAATATATAACCAAAATTATCCATTTTATTTCCAGTGATCCTTTATGTCTCTAGGGACAAATTTTAATTATAATTATATGGAAGAAACACCATCAGGCCTAATAGAAAATTTTAAAATATATATTTTTGGTCATTCTTTCCAGACACAAAGACTATTTCAAAAACTTAATTATGTTCCTATGAAGCCTGGTAACAGCAGTTTCTCCATTTTGTTTATATATTAGGATACTGACATAGAGGCATAATTAGAACCTGTAGTGCTTTTTTTTCAATGTTACACAAATCAGTGGAAGAGTTCTGAAATATTATATGCATCTGTGAAAGGACTGACTTGCTAGTAGGAAGCATGCTTTGTTGGAAAAAATGTTTTATTGAAAGTCACCGAATTTGAGAGTTGAAGGGGACCTCAGAGGCCATCTAATCCAATTACATGCATGAAAAGACTATCCACTATAGAATACTTTATAGGTGCTAGTCTAGCCTCTATTCGTAAGCCTCCAAGCAAAGGGATATCCAATCTCTGGTAACCTATTCCACTTTTGGTCAGCTCTCATTGGTAGAAAGATTTTCTTGACATAAAGACTAAAATAGATTTTTTACAACTTCTACCCATTACTCCTGAATCTGCCCTCTGAGGCCAAGCAGAAAATATATGATCTCCCTCTCACATTATAGGCCATGAAGACATGAAGACAGTTGTTAAATTCTCCTACACCCTTGTGTCTTTTGTTCTCCAGAGTAAATATTCTCGGTTCCTTCGATTGATTACCATATGATATGAACTCAAGGCTCTTCATTATCCTTATTGTTATCCTCTGGGTACTCTGCAGCTTACCAACCTCCTGAAACTATGGTGCCCAGGATTTTATACAAAATTCCAGATGAGGTTTCATGAGAACAAGATATAATGAAAGATCACTTCTATATTCCTGGAAGCACATTCTTATTTTAACCTCACTTAAGATCATATTAGCTTTTGTGGCTGTCATATCACTTTGCTAACTCTTACTGAGTTTTGAGTGTTCTAAACACGTGCTGTTTATCAATGCTTTATCCGTTCTTGTACATTTGATATTGACTTTTTTTGGTATAGAAGTGTAAGATTACATTTATCCTTACTGAATTTCATCTTATTAGATATAATCCAATGATCTAGTCTGTCAACATCCTTTTCAATCTTCACTCTACTGTCCAATGTATCATCTATACCTTCCAGCTTTGGGGTGTTTTCAGATTTGATGAGTATGTCATCTATGATTTTATTCAATTCATCATTAAAATGTTAAATAGCACAGCACCAAACACAAATTCCTGGAACAATCCACTGGAGACCTGTTGTCAGGTAAACAATAAACTTTTTTTTTAACATCTGAGTTTCTAATTGGATGATCCAATGAATTCAGAACCTTCTAATTGTATTATCTTCTAATTCATATCTATTTTCTCCACAAGAAAATCATCTGATTCTCTACAAAAGGCTTTACTAAATTCTAATGAAAATTTATTTATCCTATCCTTCTCACTTTTTAGTTTAGCAATTCTATCAAAAAAAAAAGTAACTGAGGTCAGGGATGACTGGTTCTTAATGAAGCCATGTTAACTCGGTCATTCCTTCCCTTTTTTAAATGTTCACTAACTATTTCTTTAATCATCCATTCTAGAATTTTCTCAGGAAAGGAAGTCAAGTTTATTGACCTATAGTTTGCAGACTGTTTTCTCTTTTTGTTTGTTTGTTTCATTTTTAGAAACATTTTCCCTCATCCAATCAACTTTCCCATTTTCCACTATTAACATTACTGATAGTAGCTCAGCAATCACATTTGCTAGTACTGCCAGTTGTAGTTAATTTCCAGCAGGTGACTTGAATCAATTAAGAAGTAGGTACTTTCTTGCTATCTATTTATTTTGGGCATATTTTTTTTTCTTAATCATTTTTGATTCTGTCATTTCCAATGCAAAGGACATTACCCTTCACAAAGAAAAAAGAAAATAAGAAAAGGACAGCTCAGCTTAGGAAATCTAATTCTTATTTTGGCTCTTCCACTAATTAGCTGAATGACTTGACTAAATTACTTCTCCTCTAGGGCCCAGTTTCTCTTTAAAAATGAAAGGCTTAGCCTAGTTCTGACATTCTATGACTAACTGTGAATTCTAGATGTAGGAAACCTACAGATTCTAGACAATTGTACTTTATCACTAATGAATATAACATTTGAGTCTAACACTCTTCTTCATACGAGGATTTTGAGAATAAAACCCTCTGCCTCTGGATGTAATAATTTAGTCAATGCTACAAATGTCAGGTTTGAAATTTAGTGTATTAATCAAAATTGAAATAATTTATTGCTACCTAAGTGGTCACTTCAACTTAATATCAACCTAAAGGCAGATGCCTCATCATCTTAGCCAGTTGCATTTATCATTAATGGACACATGGAGAAAAAGGATAAGCCACTTTTGGCAGGCAGCTGAGACTGGCAGGCAGTCAGGATCAGTCTCTAAGGGACAGCAGTCCTGTGGATTATTTCAAAGATGCACTTACAAAATCCGTAGCTTTTCTTCATCCCTCTATGTCATGGCATTGCCACTGAGTTAGATGAAGTCTATATTTAGAGAGCATGTCTTTAAAACCTTCTTACTTTCCACCTCTTCCATTCCCTCAATATTTCTAAACCTGCTACTCTACCAGTTATGACCTCTCCCCCACCCCCATGGTCAGCCATATCAAGGATGCTTTTGCCACCTGACAACCACTGGACCTTTTGATCTTCTACTTTTTTTTTGGATCACTAATTCCTACATCTCACCTTCTCCATTCATATCCTCATGACTGTTTTCCAAATATTATATTCCTTGTTTGCTAACTTTATATTTTATTTCTTATGGGAACTCTTTCAAATCTTTTCCACTTTCTTGAATTCTCAGCTCATGAACTTGCCACCCATTTTCCTGAGAAGCCTGAGGGCATCCAAACTGGATTCCCTCATTTCCCTTCTGACCACCCTAAACTTTCTCAGCATCTTAATTCATCCTGTCCTCTTTCATTCCTATCTATGAAAAAGATTTGATTATCCCTGTTTCTTTTCAAGGTCCACACTACCACCTATATTGAATCCCATCACCTTGTCTCCTCCAGGACATTATTTCATTGATTATTCCCTCTGTGTTTTTTACCTTAAACCTGTTCCTCTCCTTTACAAACATGTTTCAGACTCATACTCAAAAGAAGCTTCCCTGGACTATGGGAACACCTTTTGCTGCTAACCTTTTCTTTTCCTTTTTTTTTTCACTGAAAAATTCTTGAAATAGCTGTCTATACTCATTATCTTTACTTCCCACTTGTCCACTTACTCCTCAACTCTTTTTAATCTTGCTATAACATCTACTGTTTCCTCACAGATCACAGACCTTATAATTTCCAACTGCAATGGGTGATCTTTTCTTTGTATATATCCTTATTGATCTCTCTAATACATTTGATCTTGTTGACTATTCCCCTCTTTAATGAAATTATCTAGGTGGCACAATTAGATTGGTGGGCCTAAAGTCAGGACCTGAGTTCAAATCCAGCCTTAGATACTTCCCTGCTTTATGACCCTAGGTGAGTCACTTAACCTCTGTTTGCCTCAGATTCCTTGGTGCTAAAATAGAATATTAATAATGTAGGTTTGATGTGAGTATCAAATGTTTGTAAGCAGCTGGCACAAAGCAGGTGTTTAATAAATCCTTCCTTCTTTTTTATTTCACTTAATTTTATATGTTCATAATTCTCCTCATTTCTATAATATTCCTTTTCCCTTTTACTTACTGTGCTTTCTTCATCTTTCCTCTCAATGATGTGTATGCTAGCTTTGTGTTTGTGGTTCCCTTCTCTTCTTTTTTTATACTTTTTTTTTGCCTTGGTAACGTAATTTATTTCATTGCTGCAACTATTACCTCTATGCAGATGACTCCAAAATATTTATATTTGACTCTGTTTCTCTCTAACTTCAAATTTCCATTGACTGAGTGATGGATAATTCTATATCCATGGAGCTGGGCAATAAAGGTAGACAATGGAGAGGACTACTACCAGTTTCCTCCATGAATCCAACCTCATTATATGTCTTTTGTTTTTAATGCAACAAATTCTTGACCAAATCAAATAGTACCATGTTATGGGTTTTGACTGATACCACTTTCCCTAGTTTCATGGGATTCCCTAACCTTCAGAACTTCTGAAATAGGAAACATACACACACACACACACACACACACACACACACATACACACAGAGGGTTCCTCTATGTACCAAGCATAATGTAATTTCTCTGAAAAGGAAAACTTACTTTTATTCTCACTACTCAATACAAAGTTTCACACAAAGAAAATAAATTTAATATTTCCTCTTTTACTTCCTCACAGATAAAATCACACCAAACTCTTAATTTTTAAAGTAATTTATTATGAGGATTTTATAGGGAAACATTTAGTGGAAAGAAAATGGGAGGAATAACAGGTGAAAAGCTTAACAGAGATACAAATTTTAAAGATTCTCAGAGTATGTTAACACCTGAAACCCAGGGCATTTGTCATTACCTGCCTAAATCCTGAACTGCCTAATTTCCTTTGTCTCATTTTTTGCTTTCATCATGAAACAATTCATTATGGATTTGGTTGACCAAGGCTGCTATTTCTCAACCCTTTATCATTTACATCTCCAGTTCTCAATGATAGATTATACAGTCCTGGGTTTATGCAATTACCCCCTCCCCTTTTTTACTTACATTCATTTAACTCCCAGCTTTGTTGTTCTTGGGATACCTTTCCCTAACTCACTGGCTAATGTCTTAGAATACCACTGCTGCCTCACCAAATTTCTAGTGAGAAAAATTTCTTTCCTGTCTAGAATTTGAAGCTAAATCTTTCCTCCATTCACCCCAAACTCTACAACTTCAAGTTTATGTAAGGTCACCCTCTCCTTTGCTCTGGGAGTCCTGATACTCTTTACCCTTTGAAAACTGCTCTCTTTTACCTTGTCTTATAAACCTTTCTTCCGCAATGTCCTCTGAAGCATATTCTACCATCTGAGTTGTTTTTTATTAATTTATTTTGAATTATCAACAATCACTTCCATAAGCTTTTGAGATTTAAATTTTCCTCCCCCTCCCTCCCCACCTTCCTCCCCAAGATGGCATGCAATCTGATATAGGCTATACATATACATTCCTATTAAATATATTTTCACATTAGTGTTGTTGTAAGTAAGAATTAGAACTAATAGGAAGAACCACCATAAAGAGGAAACAAAACACAACAGAAGAAAAAAATAGCAAATACTATGCTTCAATCTGTATTCAAACTCCATGGTTCTTTCTTTGGCTGTGGATAGCATTTTCCATCATGAGGACTTTGGTGATGTCTTAGATCTTTGTATTGCTGAGAAGGGTTAAGTTTATCAATATTAGTCATTGCACAACGTGGTTGTTATTGTGTACAACGTTCCCCTGGTTCTGCTCACTTCACTCAGCATCAGACCACACAAGTCTTTCCAGGTTTTTCTAAAGTCAGCCTGTTCATCGTTTCTTATAGCACAATAGTATTCCATTACATTCATATACCATAACTTGTTCAGCCATTCTCCAATTGATGGGCATCCTCTTAATTTCCAATTTTTTGCCACCACAAAAAAGAGCTGCTATAAATATTTTTGTACATGTGAGTCCTTTTCCCATTTGTATGGTCTCTCTGGGATATAGCTCTAGAAGAGTTATTGCTGGGTCAAAGCGTATGCACATTCTATAGCCCTTTGGGCATAGTTCCAAATGCTCTCCAAAATGGTTGGATCATTTCACAACTCCACCAACAATGCATTAGTGTTTTAATTTTCCCACATCTTCTCCAGCATTTATCATTTTCCTTTTTTGTCATGTTGGCCATGATAGGTGTGATGTGGTACCTCAGAGTTGTTTTGATTTGCATTTCTTTAATCAGTAGTGATTTAGAGCATTTCTTCATATGACTATAGATGGCTTTAATTTCTTCATCTGAGAACTGCCTGTTCATATCCTTTGACCACTTATCAAATGGGGAATGGCTTGTATTCTTACAAATTTGACTTAATTCTCTATACATTTTAGAGATAAGGCCTTTATCAGAGAAACTGGTTGTAAAAATTTTTTCCCAATTTTCTACTTTCCTTCTAATCTTGGTTGCAGTGGCTTTGTTTGTGCAAAAACTTTTCAATTTAATGTAATCAAAGTTATCCATCTTGCTTTTCATAATGTTCTCTATCTCCTGTTTGGTCATGAATTCTTCTGTTCTCCATAAATCTGATAGGTAAACTATTGCTTGCTCTCCCAGTTTGCTTATAGTATCAGCCTTTATATTTAAAACATGAAGCCATTTTGATTTTATTTTGATATATGGTGTGAGATTTTGGTCTATGTCTAGTTTCTATCATACTCTCTTCCAGTTTTCTGAGCAGTTGTTGTCAAATAATGAGTTCTTATCCCAGAAACTGGGGTCTTTGGATTTATCCAATAATAGATTACTATAGTCGTTAACTGCTGTGTCTTGCATAGTTAACCTATTCCACTGATCCACCACTCTATTTCTTAGCCAGTACCAAGCACTTTTGATGATTGCTGTTTTATATACAATTTAAGATCTGGAATGGCGAGACCTCCTTCCCCTGCATTTCTTTTCATTAGTTCCCTTGATGTTCTGGACCTTTTGTTCTTCCAAATGAATCTTGTTATTATTTTTTCTGGTTCTATAAAATAATTTTAATAGTTTGATTGGTATGGTACTGAATAAGTAAATTAGCTTAGGTAGAATTGTCATTTTTATTATATTAACTCAGCCTACCCATGAGTAACTGATGTTTTTCCAATTATTTAGATCTGAATTTATTTGTGTGAAAAGTGTTTTGTAATTGTGTTCATATAGTTCCTGGATTTGTTTAGATAGGTAGACTCCTAAATATTTTATAATATCTACAGTAAGTTTAAATGGAATTTCTCTTTTTTATCTCTTGCTGTTGGACTTTGTTGGTAATATATAGAAATGCCGATGATTTATATGGGTTTATTTTATAGCCTGTAACTTTGATAAAGTTGTTTATTATTTCAAGTAGTTTTTTTACTTGATTCTCTAGGATTCCCTAATTATATCATCAAATCATCTGCAAAGAGTGATAGCTTTGTTTCTTCTTTGCCTATTCTATTACCTTCAATTTCTTTTTCTTCTCTTATTGCTAAAGTTAATGTTTCCAGTATGATATTGAACAACAGTGGGGATAACGGATATCTTTGTTTTATCCCTGATCTTATTGGGAATGCATCTAGCTTGTCCCCATTACATATGATGCTTGCTGAAGGTTTTATTATTTCATTTATTATTTTAAGGAGACTCCATTTATTCCTATGCTCTCTGCTGTTTTAATAGGAATGGGTGTTGTATTTTGTCAAAAGCTTTTTCTGCATCTATTAAGATGATCATGTGGTTTCTATTAATTTTGTTGTTGATATGATGAATTATGCTGATAGTTTTCCTAATATTGAACCAGCCCTGCATTCCTGGCATAAATTCTACCTGGTCATAGTGTATTATTCTTGTGATAAGTTCCTATAATCTATTTGCTAATATTTTATTTAAAATTTTTGCATCTATATTCACTAGGGAAATTGGTCTATAAATTTTTCTCTGTCTTGACTTTTCCCAGTTTAGCTATCAGCACCATATTTGTATCATAAAAATAATTTGGTAAGACTCCTTCTTCACCTCTTTTTCCAAATAATCTATAGAGTATTGGAGTTAATTGTTCTTTAAATGTTTGATGGAATTTGCTTGTAAATCCATCTGGCCCTGGAGATTTTTTTTTTAGGGAGTTCATCAATGACTTGTTCAATTTCTTTTTCTGAGATGGGGTTATTTAAGTATTTTACTTCCTCTTCTGTTAATCTGGGCAATTTATATTTTTGTAAATATGCATCCATTTCACTAAGATTATCAAACTTAGTGACATACAGTTGGGCAAAATAGTTCCTAATTATTGTTTTAATTTCTTCATTCTTGGTGGTGGCTTCAGTCTTTTCATTTTTGATACTGATAATTTGGTTTTCTTCTTTCTTTTTTTTTTAATTAAATTAACCAAAAATTTACCTATATTAGTGGTTTTTTCATAAAACCAGCTCTTAGTTTTATTTATTAGTTCAATAGTTTTCTTAATTTCAATTTTCTCAATTTCTCCTTTGGTTTTCAATATTTCTAATTTGGTGTTTAATTGAGGGTTTTTAATTTGTTCTTTTTCTAGTTTTTTTTAGTTGTATGCCCAATTGATTGATCTCCTCTATTTCTATTTTATTCATGTAAATATTTAGAGATATATAACTTCCCCTAAGAACTGCTTTTGCTGCATTTCATAGGTTTTGGTATGTTGTGTCATTATTGTCATTCTCTTGAATGAAGTTATTGATTGTTTCTGTAATTTGTTGTCTGACCCAATCATTTTTTAGGATTATATCATTTAGTTTCCTATTATTTTTTAGTCTATCTTTCTATGGCCCTTTATTAAATATAATTTTTATTGCATCATAATCTGAAAAGGATGCATTTAATATTTCTGCCTTTCTGCACTGGGTTGTGAGATTTTTATGCCTTAGTACATGGTCAATTTTTGTGTATGCACGATGTACTGCCAAGAAAAAAATATATTCTTTTCTATCCCCATTCAGTTTTCTCTAGAGGTCTATCATACCTAACTTTTCTAACATTCTATTTACCTCCTTCACTTCTTTCTTGTTTATTTTGTGTATAGTATAGTTTTGCTCCCTATTTCTTGTATAGCTTTGATCTCTATTTCTTCCTGTAATTCCCTAAACTTCTCCTCTAAGAATTTGGATGCTATACCATTTTTCACATATACGTTTAGTAATGATATTACTTCATTGTCTACGGTGCCTTTTAGCAGGACGTAGTTTCTTTCCTTATCTCTTTTGATAAGATCTTTTTTTGCTTTTGCTTTGTCTGAGATAAGGATTGCTACCTCTGCTTTTTTTTTACTCTATCTGAAGCATAATATATTCTGCTGCAGCCTTTTACCTTTACCCTCTGTGTGTTGCTCTGTTTCAAATGTGTTTCCTGTAAACAATATATTGTAGGATTATGGTTTTTAATCCATTCTACTATCTGCTTCTGTTTTATGGGAGAGTTCATCCCATTCACATTTACAATTATGATTTATATCTGTGTCTTTCTCTACCACCTTTCCCCCTGTTTTTGCTTTCCTTTCTCCTTTCTCCTTTCTCCTTTTCCCTCCTCACTAGTATTTTGCTTTTGACCACCCCTTCCTCAGTCTCACTTCCCTAATGTTAGCCCCTTCCTTTTCTTCTCCTTTACTCTTACTACTTCTTCCTGCCCTTCTATCCCCTCTCCCTTTTCTTTCCCCTTTCCTCTAATACTGCCTATAGGGCAAGTTAGATTTCTATACCTAACTGAGTATGTTATTCCCTTCTTAAGCCAAATCTGATAAGAGTAAGGTTCAAACAATGCTAATCTCCCTCCCTTCTTTCCTTCTTCTGTAATAGGTTTTTATGCCTTTTCCTGTAATGTAATTTACCTTTGCCTGCCTCCTCCTTTCCTTTTCTCTCAGTAGATTTTTTTAGTTAGATCAGATTAATCCACTTACTTGAATCCATTTAACCCACTTGATTAGATTTTTTTTGAATCATTACATCAAAGTCAAGTTATATCCACTCCCTTTATGTATACTCCTTCAACATGGTGGGATAACAATATAGTTATCAGGAGTTACAAGTATCATCTTCCCTTGTAGGGATATAAACAGTTTGCCCTTATTAATAACATGTTGTATCTTTCTGTCCTGTTTACCTTTTTATGTCTGTCTTGAGTCTTGTATTTGAAGATCAAATTTTCTGTTGAGCTCTGGTCTTTTTATCAAGAACGTTTGGAAGTCTCTTATTTCTTTGAATATCCATCTCTTCCCCTGAAAGATCATGCTCATTTTCATTGCATAGTTGATCCTTGGTTGTAATCCAAACTCCTTTGCCTTATGGAATATCATATTCCATGCCCTCTGGTCTTTTGATGTAGAACCTGCAAGGTCCTGCGTAATCCTGACCTTGGTTCCATGATATTTAAATTGTTTCTTTCTGGCTGATTGCAGTATTTGACCTGGTAATTTTGGAATTTGACTACTATATTCCTTGCTGTTTTCTATTTAGGATCTCTTTCAAGAGGTGTTTGGTTGATTCTTTCTATGGCTATTTTACCCTCTGGTTCTAGGACCTTAGGGCAGTTTTCCTTTATGATTTCCTGAAAGATACTGTCCAGGTTCTCTTTTTCATCGTGATTTTCGTGTAGACCGATAATTTTTAAATTGTCTCTTCTATATTGATTTTTCCAGGTCAGTTGTTTTACCAATGAGTTATTTTATGTTTTCATCTATTTTTTCATTCTTTTGTTTCTGTTTGACTTATTCTTGCTCTCTAATAGTGTCATTAGATTCCATTTGCCCAATTCTAATTTTTAACAAATTGTTTTCTTCTATTAGATTTTGTACATCCTTCCTCATTTGGCCAATTGTATTTTTTAGGGGCTATTTTCTTCAGCATACTTTTTTTCCAGTTGGCCAATTGCATTTTTTAAGGACTTTTTTTCTAGAGATAATTTTTGTCCTTCCTTTTCCAATTTATTGACTCTCTCTTGCACATCTTTCATTTCTTTTTCCACTTTTTCTTCTACCTCTCTCATTTGACTTTTAAAATCCTTCTTGAGCTCTTCTAAGAGAGTTTTTTGGGCTTCAGACTAGTTCATATTCCTTTCTGAGTTTCCAGATGTGGGTTTGTTGACAATGTTATCCTCCTCAGAATTTCTGCTATGATCTTCACTGTTCTCATAATATGAATCTATCATATGCTTCTTTTTGCTCATGGTGTTTGCTTATTTCCTGGCCTTTAAAGAGATTGAGCTCTCCTGCTGGGGAGCAGAGGGCACTGACCCAAGCTTCTTGTGTTGGGAGCTTAGGGCCTGGTCACTGGCTTTTTGTGCTGGGGCCTCCAATGTTGGCAGTTGGAAGCTGTAGGGTTCTGGCAGCTTACCTGTTGTTGGGCTGGAATCAGCAACACTGGAACTCTAGGGCAAGGATTGGTTAGTGTGGCCCCTGGAGATTTTCTGCTCAGCTGGACCTTTCCTTCCTTTCACTTTCTTCAGCTCCTTTCAGATGGACATTGCAGCATGTTTATCTGCCTCAGTCCCCTTAGAGGGCTGCTTCCCTTAGTTTTGCTAAGGCACTGGGAAAGCCTGTTGCTGTAGAATGCTGAGGCACCTGTTGGGTTTTCCAAGCTGGTTTCCACCAGTTCCCCCACCCTCACTGAGGCACTCAGGTGTGCAGGTATCGGTGTTTGCCTGCTCCACCACGTAGGTTTCAGAATCTCCTTCTGGTATGCTGAGATAGGGCTTTCCATTAGCTTGCAGGGATGCCTCCCATTCTGTACTGCTCCAATTCCCCCAGGACAAAAGGAGCTTTTCCCATTAATCCCCCAAGCTACCTGGGCTACAGACTGTTGCACCCTGTCTTTCTTCTGGTTCAGCTGGTCCAGAGTTTTTCCTGGGGTAATATTTTCTGGGCTTTCAGAGGTTAATAAGGGAGGGCAAGAGCAACTTACTTCTTACTTCACCTTCTTGGCTCCCTACCACCTGAGTTTTCAACTGATTCATCACTTGAGGGTAAACTCTTGGACTAGGCCAGGGATGAGGAACCTGTGGCTTTGAGGCCACATATGGTCATCTAAGTCCTCAAGTGAGACCCTTTGACTGAATCCAAACTTCACAGAACTTTTATGCACACACACACACACACAGCAAAGTTTATATAAATATATATAGATATATATATATATATACATGTACACACACACCCACACACACATATATATACATATTTATACAGAGAGAGAGAGAGAAGACAACACACATACACACACACACACACATACTTACACAAGCCTGAAGTCAGACTCACATAAAACAAAACAAGCAAAGTGATTGCAATTATTAAAAATGTTCAAGGTATAAATTTGTCTCAGATCTCCTTTGCTCTCCCGGATTAAAGAATACTGAGATGAAGGCAAGTAAATATGAAAGGATGCAAGATTAAGATACATGAGAAACGGCTGAAGGTATTAGGGATATTTAGCCTTGAGAAAAGAAGACTTAGGGGAAATTGACAGCTCTCTTCAAATATCTGGAGTAGTTACTTAGAGAAGAGGAATTAAGCTTTCTCTGCTTAACCCAGAAGGCAAAATTAAAAATAATTGGTATAAATTACAAAGAGACTAATTTGGGCTTGATGTCAAGAAAAACTCTTAAAAATTAGAGCTATTTAAAAGTGGGATAGAGAATATTAAACGTACAGGGACTCCCTCCTAAATGGAAGTCATCAGGAAAAGGCTATAGATATTTGTTAGAAAGTATCCATCTTCTAATAGACTTTAAAATGAATGATCTACATAGTAACTTCTAACTTTTGAACTGTGAGTATCTTGTGCAAAGGCAAAAAAGGTAGGTTGAATTTTGATTGTGGAAAGCCTCAAATGCTAATATCAGGAGTTTATATCTTTGGGAAATGGGAAACTACTGATTTTTTTAAGACTGAAAGAATTGTCATAATTTCTAAATCACTGACAGAGATATTTGAAAATTCATGTAGAATGAGAGTCATTGCAGGGATAGAAAAGGAAAACTGTTATCTTTATTTTTTTTCAAAAGAGAAGAGAATAAAAACTGCAAAAATAAGCTAGTGAGTTTTACTTTGATTCCTTGGAAAATTCTAGAAGAGTTCATTAAAATGTTAGAGTTTATAAGGAAGTGGTGATCACAGATAACATCACTATGAAGAGGTCATGAAGAATATGATAAATACAGAGAAGTATGGGAAAACATATTAATTTATGCAAACTGAAGTAAAAGTAGAGCCAAGAAAACAATACAAATATACCCAATGACTAAACAATGTAAATGAAAAGAACAACCACCACAAAATAGTGAAAAATCAATGCTACAAACTGCAAAGAATATACTCTTTTTGAAAAGTAGATGTATGAGAAGACACTTACCCATTTGTTTGCTGAACTATTGGGTCCATGAGTGGAATATTGCAAATATTATCAGATTTTTTTTTATAAAATATTCATTGGCTTTCCTGATTTTTCCCTTTTTCCCTATATTTCTTCAAAAAAATATCTTCAGTATAAAGGATGCCTCTCTGGGAGGAGGAGTACAAAGGTTACTGGGGGAAATTTTAGATGTGTAAAAATTTTTATCAATAAAATATAATTTAAGTAAACATAAATAGATACAAAGATAAGTATTATCAACTCTGTGTGTGTGTGTATTTGAAAGAACTTTACACTAACCTTTTTTTTTCACTTTTTAAGGTGTTATTGAACTTGTAGATAAAAGAATTGATATGTAGTTTGCCTAGGTTTTTATCAAAGAGTTTGATAAAGTATCTGATTTATTCTTATAGAAAAGATGTAGGCTAGCCAGTAGCACCAATAGATGGATTGGGAATTTGTTGAATGTTTAGATTTAAAGATTTAGTTGCTTGATAAAAATTTAATAGTTGTATATGGAATGTTCCAAGTATCTGTGCTTGACTTTGTGCTGTTTAACATTTTTCTCAATGATCAGTGACTTGGATAAAGGCATAGATGAAATGTTCATCACATTTGCAAATTATATGAGTCTGGTTGGATAGCTAATATACTGAATGAGAAGCAAAATTCAAAAAAGTCTTAACAGGCCATAGCAATGGGCTAAATTTTATAAGATGAAATCTAATACAGACAAATGTAACTAAGGTCTTAATACTCTTTTTTTTTTAAATAAGCTTCATGAGCACAAGGTCAAGGAGTCATGGTTAGATGGTAGTTTTGTTTTGTTTTTTTCCTTGAAAAATATGTGGGGTTTTGGTAAACAGGAAGTTGAATGAATGAAAAAAAAAATCAAGTTTGGGTTTTCACAAGACAAGTATGTATTCCAGGCATGAGGAAGAGATATTCTTGTAATATTTTTTTTCTGGTCAGACCACATCTGAAATGTAGTGTTCTTGATGTCACAGTTTAGGAAGGAGAGTGTACAGAGGAAGCAAGCAACAACTGTGAAAGGCCTTGAGTCCATGTCATGAAAGCATCATTTGAATGATGTGGAGTTGTTTATCTTAGAGAAGAGTGATGAGGAGGATTATTAGCTGTCTTTTGGTATTTGAAGGGTTGTCCAGTGTATGAGGCATTATATTTATTATGTTTGATACTAGAAGACAAAACAAGGAGCACTGGGAGGAAGTTGCAAGAAGGCTAATTTAAGTTTGATGTCAGGGAAAACAAAGTAAAACAAAGAAAAACAAGCAAAACAAATCAAAAACTTCCAAATAATTTGAACTGTCCAAAAGAGAAATGGGCTGTCTCAGAAGGTAGTGGGTTACTCTTCTTTGGAGGTCTTCAAGCTGGACCATTACTTGTCAAGTAAATTGTAGTAGGATTGATTCCTTTTCAGATATATTTTGGACTGAGATCCAGCTGAGGTTCCTTCTGTAGTGGGATCTTGGATTAACTCCTGGGGCTATAGCAGCTGTTGTAGCCACAGGTAGTCTTTCTCCCCTCCCCTTAGCTAAGTCCCAGCAGGTTCTTTGAAAGCCTGATAGTTTGAATTATAAAAAGGATTGGCTTTGGGGAAAGAGGAGCAAGAAAGAAGTCAGAAACATTTTCCTAAGATCTAACTATCTGCAGGGCACTTTTTAATTACTGAACTTGGAGAGAAAGTTGTGTTTACATTCTATTCTTATATTAACTGTTTTTTATGCTTCAATGATTAAAGCAGTTTTAATTGGATTTTTATGGTTCCTATTGAATTTTAAACAAAAAATATTAACCTTGAACCTGCTGGTCTAAGCCAGATTTAGGCTTAGCCCACAATATCTTTTTAACTCAAAAATTCAGTGACTCTGAATAAAGAAATAATGTACTTTTGTGTTAATAGTATAAGTTTGCAAAAGTACATTATTTCTTTATGGCTTAAGCTCTTTTTTGTGGTGGCAAAGAACTGGAAATTGAGGGCATGCCTATTAATTAGGGAATGGCTGAACAAGTTGTGGTATATGATTGTGATGGAATACTATTGTAGTATAAGAAATGATGAGTAGGCAGATTTCAGAAAAACCTGGAAAGACTTATGTGAACTAATACTGAGTGAAGTGAGCAGGATCAGAATACCATTGTACCCAGCAACAGCAACATTGTGCCATGACCAACTTTGATAGACTTAGCTCTTCTCAGCAATACAATGATCCAAGACAATTCCAAAAGACTCATGATGGAAAATGCTATCTGCATCCAGAGAAAGAACTATGGAGTCTGAAGGCAGATTAAAGCATACTATTTTCACTTTTTTTCTTTTTTCTGGTTTTTCCCTTTTGTACTGATTGTTATTTCATGACATGACTAATGTGGAAATATGTTTAACATAATTGCACCTGTATAACCTATATCAGATTGTTTGCTGTCTTGGAGAGAGGGGAGAGAAGGAAGGGATGGGGGAGAAAAAATTGGAACTCATAATCTCACAAAAATGAATGTTGAAAACTACCTTTACATGTAATTGTAAAAAAAAAATACTGTCAAGTTAAAAAAAATGAATGGCTTAGGGGATAGATTAAAAAACCTGAAGAATATTATTGAAGTGATCATTAGGGTGAAAAGTAATAAGGGACTGAATAAAGTGATTGCAGTGGGAAAGGAATAATAATTACCATATATGTGTATTTGTGTATATGTACATATGTATATATGTGCATATATTGTGAAGTAGGTAGCACAAGTATTATTAATCCCATTTTACAGAAGAGGAAACTGAATCTCAGAGAGGTCAAGGATGTTCAAGGTCCCAAGATTACAAAATTTTGGAGAGAAACTTAAACCCAGGTCATTCTGACTCTAATTCAAATGCATTTTTTAAAAGTACACTGTGGGTCAGGTATCAGAGATAATCTGTCAGTTGGCGTTATTTAGAATTGCCCATTTAAATTATCAAATGAAATTATATCAATTTTAGTATTGTCGATCCTAAGCTGTTTTTTCAGAGTGATTATTTAATCTTTTCAGCCCCTTAATTATACTCTTAATTGAAGTTAATTAAACCATGTCACTTCCTAAGGAGTGAATATTTATCCACTTGTAATAACTGGAAGGCTCTTTGGCCTCAGTTTGCTCGTCTCTAAGATGACAAGAATGAATTAGATGACCACTGAGATCCCTGTTAACTTTTGCATCCCTTTACATCAAGCTAAATGATTCAATAGTTATATCAAATTATTTAAATATAAATTTAAAAAGAATGGAGACTAAGACAGTCCTATTTTATGCCATTTGGTATTAGAGTCTCATCATTCTTATCCACCTTGATTTTTAGCAAAAGGATTATACACAGACTTTGGAGAAGCCTTTCTAGCATGGGATCCATACCAAGTTTATAATTTGGTCCCTAGATGATTCCTGTCTATAGAGTCAAAGGTTGGCAAGAGATGGATATACATTGAAAATAAAACAAAATGAACTGTTCATCTTTACTGTTTCTTTATGAACTAAAATGCGATTGAATGGTAATTGACAGTAGAATAGCTGGGCCTAAATGGTGCTGGCTCATCATGGAAGATACTTTGTTGAGTGACCTAGATTTGCAATGCAGAGAAAGAAGTAGCTTTGTACAAACCCACTAATGGTACCAAAATTTTAGAGGACATGATAGGGGCATCATCCCCTATTCATAAAGAATTATTCCTGGCCAGTGTAACAAATTATGCTATCTTTAGCTAATTAGCATCTTAGTAGAGGCCAATCAGACACACCCCTCCCCCAGCATTTTCTTTGTACCTATGTTTTACACCTTTGAAAAAGAATCCCAGGATTTTTCCTCCTGTGTGTTTTCATTTTGCTTCTTCATGGTCCATCATGATGCCAGCTGAGGTTGTAAGCACAATGAACCCAAACTGATGGGATGGTAGCAGATTATTCTGCCACTTTTACAGATCTTTCAATTGAACATCAAATCTGTGATTGATTACACCACACTTGTTTGTAAGGTTCACAACAATTTTTCCTGCTCTGTGATCAATGATTTCAAATTCGCCAATGTAACCATGTTTCATCATCATAGTTAAGAACTGTACAATTACTTTAGAGCACGACCTAATGAGATCCTGGCATTTTCCTCGCTTTTCAGCATTGTTGATGCTTTTGAGAGCATCTGCCAGGACATTCATGTGCACCATGGTGCCCTTATACTCCAACAACTTCGCGCCAAAGGACTCGTGCTCGGGCATGGACAGAGAGACAGAAACACACCCTGCCGGCCTGAAGCGGGGCTCCCTCGGCTCCCACGTGTGCTGACCGCCAGCTGGGCCGAAGTCAGGGGCTTCATGCTGGCCCATGCCCGACCAACCACAGACCCGCCTCTGTCCGCTGCCCCCGGGGGCCGTGACCCCAGTTTCATCTGCCGGCTCCAGCTCCGGCTCCGTCCCCAGGCCTGAGGAGTGCAGAAGCCCAGATACTTTTAAATGTGACAGCAGGTTTCTACAGAAAATAGAGGGAAACTCACTTTAGAGCCTTGGTCCCTCTTCTGTGAAGACTTGTCTAGATATAGGACCCTCACCAATGACAGGATCTTGATGCCTTGCAAAGGACAGTGGCCCTGGGAAGGGCCACTACTCCCAGAGGTTCAATTGGTTGTAAGGTAGTGTCAAATACCAAATACACATGTGCTCTAATTCACAATTTTTTTTTTTCCTATGGTCAGCTTGAAGGATGGAGAGAAGAGATGCTCTGAGTTGTTTTTTTTTTTTGTTTTTGTTTTTTTTAATAGTCCCTCCTGATAATGGACCACTGTGTCGCTGGTAATGTTATTCAACATTGGTCAAGCACCAAAAGGCAAGGTGTTTAGTATTTGAGACTTAGACTAGCTAAGTTTGAAGGTCTTCATCAAAAGTTGGCAGCAGGATGATTATTTGGTTTATACCTTTCAAAAACCATCTATTGTGAAGTCATAGAGGATTTTTATTTGTACCAGTAGAGGCATTTTTTTTTGTCATATTAACAAAACACACAGATTCTATGAATGTTGAAATAGATTCTCATCATTGTGAAGATTGGCCTGATGCTAGGCCCTAGCTAATTGGTATATTGGTATATATGAGACATGTAGGGTATAGATATCATATGCCCTAGCTAACAGAATTTTCTCCATATTTGACCTCTGCTTGACTCATTTATGTACCAGGAAATTCTTATGAACTCAATAATCAGCTTAGTCAACTTCATTTAGGCAATAAGTACAAGAATCTCCTGATCATAAAATAGGTTTAGCGAACTTCATCTATTCCAAGTATGCAAAGGTTATCAAATTTTCCTAACTATGATACCCTTATGATAGATGAAGTTACGAGGTAGCAGTAGAATCTATTTGCTAATTGACTTTACCTAAGGTCCCCGTCCTACCTGTTATTTGCAAATGTGCCCAGTAACAAAAGCCAGGTATAAGGGCATTGATGTAGAACTCTGGGCCATTGATCAGAGATAACTTACTACCACATGCCCAGGTCACTTTCAGTCTTGGAGTATTGAAGGCTAGGAAGCTGCCTGACAGAATGCATACAAATAATAAACTGCCTGACTTGTGCCTGACATTTGAGTGCTTGTGTACCTTTTTGACACTTCACCCACTATCTCCTCACAGTCATCATCTTATCATTAAAATGACAGTATAGCATGGTACAAAGAGGTCTCAATTTGTAGTCAGGATGATCTGGATTCCTGTTATACCTCTGATACATCCTAGTTGTGTGACCAAGAGAAGTCTCTCTTCATTACTCAGTATTCTTTGGCAATTCTCTAAGACTGTAAGTTGAAATTATCTCCCTCTTCATGTATTCAGTGTAGATAAATAGAAAGATAAGTAGATATATACATACATATGTACATACACACATACATACATATATGTATACTGAAGTTGAGAGTATATATGCATGTATACTGGTTCAATGTGTGTGTATGTGTGTGTGTGTGTGTGTGTGTGTGTGTGTGTGTGTGTATTAGTTGTTTGTGACCTTAGGCAAGACAGTCCCCTCTCTGGGGCTTAATTGCCTCATTTATAAAATGAGATGATTGGATTCGATTTTGCATGGGTGGGGAATTTGTGGCCTCAAGGTCACATGTGGCCTTCTAGGTCCTTGGGTGCAGCCTTTTGACTGTGTCCAAGTTTTACTGAACAAATCCTTTTATGAAGGGTATTTGTTCTGTGAAGATTAAATTCAGTCAAAGGGCCACACTTGAGGAACTAGAGAGCCACATGTGGCCTCGAAGCTGCAGATTCCCCATTTCTGGATTAGAATATATCAAAGGTCCCTTCCAACTATAACATTCTAAATTATGTGACTCTACAATGTCAAGTCAATCTCTCTCTTCACACTCTGAAAGTATCTCCCTCTACATACAAGCACACAATACACATATATACGCGTGTAATACACATACATATGTGTATATGTTTGTGTGTATATATGTATATATGTATGTATACACACACACATACACACATACGAGGGGCAGTATATTTGTTATAGAGTACGGAGAGCTGACCTCTGAGACAGGAAGACCTGAATTCAAATCCTGCCTCTGACATGCATTTGCTGTGTGGCCCTGGGCAAGGCACTTAACTTCTCAAAAATCCAGGCCGCTCTGTAAGATTTTAAGTTACAGAAATAGCTACAACTTCCATGGTTGGGGGAGCTCCCCTAACCAGGAGTTTTCTACACCAATCCAATCACAAGTCAGTATCTATCCTCTCTCTCTCTATGTATAACTATATCAAATATTTCTATTGTTTAGTTGTCATCAGTCACATCTGACTAACTGTGACCCCATTAGGGGTTTCCTTGACAAAGATACTAGAGTGGTTTGCCATATCATCTGTATTTATATATAATTTTAAAAATATCTAAATCTATGAATTCATCTTTATTGGAAGCTCCTGGTGAATAAATTAGAAAATTCTTTCTACAAATGAATATCAATATCCGCTCTGTGACTTACAGGTTTTTTTTTTCAATCAATCAATATTTATTAAGTTCTTACTAAGTGCCAAGCATTGTGTTTACCACTTTTATCACTGGGACTACAAATAAAAAGCAAAAACAATTTTTACCTTCAAGGAGATTACATTTTAGTAGGGGAGATAATATATAAATTGGAATACACAAGATAAATACAGAGCAAATGGAAGATAAGCTTAGAAAGGATGCTAGCATCTAGGGAAGAGGATTGGGAGAGTGAGGGAGGAGCAGGGACAATCTCCTGGAGGAGGTTAAGCTTAAGATGAGTCTTCAAGGAAAACTAAGGATTCTAAGATTTGGAGGCTGGAGGTTGAAGGTTACATATTGAAGGGTGAAGGTCAAAAGACCTGTCTCTTCCAGGAATTGAGACAGGAGATGGATTGTGTGTCAGGACTAGCAAATAGACTTCCTGTTATTTAAAGTGTTAAAGAATTTCCTTGGGTATGTAGAAGCTATGATTTAACCAGCATCACACTGCCAGTATGTAGGAGAGGTGGTATATCTGACTCTAAGGATCTACTCTCTATCCACTATCCCATGGCTACTCTTCACATTTGTTATTTTTATTTTGTGTCCCTTTTCTGTTCTAATTCTATATAGCAGTAGCATAAAAGGCACCTAGGACTCATATGTCCAAAAGAGCTCATATACTGGGATTGGGGAAGAATAAAGGGATAGCCCAAGTATTCCACTGATAGCCACAAAATATTAAAATATTTGGATGGAGAACTTCAGGATATTGAAATTCTCTCTGATGGATTGATGGAAAGACATGGGCAAGAACTATGTAGAGCAAGAAGAGCTAAATAAGTTGTCATCTGCACTGCTACCCACATGAATGAGATCATATATCTCTTAATATGTCATCCTGGTAATGATTCCCACACAAGGCAGGGGAGAAGAGAATTACAGTCTTATATGTCTACCCAAAGGTTACGTCATTTGGTCATCAGAAAAGATGATAGTTTTATTCCCTCCTCTATGATTGAGATGCAATGGCCCCATCCCTTTCCCCTCATTTTGACACCTATAAGATATTTTGATCTGTGAAACTTTCTGAGACCATTATCAGAAAAAGATAGAGGCTTCACCAAGAGGGATGCAGAAGGAATATACTAATAAATATGATTTAAATTCAGCACTATAAGCAAACTAGAGCCTCTTGGGTAGCATTGTTTATCAATATCCCCCTCCTGCCATTTCTGTATGCATCTTTTCCCCCCTTACATTTCCGAATTATTATAAATCAGGAACTAAACAGCTGGGATTATGGTAGAAATTCAGAGAAAGAAAAATATTATATTAGGTAACATGTGCCATATGTGCTCTGATATTTGGGCACAACAGGACAGCAGCTTAATGGTTTTCTTAATGTCCTCTATTGGGGCTAGGTATTGGAGAACATATGGGGCACTTCCCTGGGAACTGAAAATTTTCATGAGTTTAGTAGTTTTTAATGGAATTCAGAATTTTTAATACAAGTTTTCTATAAATTAGTCTTATTGCACAATAGACCTCATATTCACTTGTGACTCTTTCAAAGAAAGGAAACATCACTCATGAGCTTCATATTCAAGATCTTCACATACAAAATATTGTATATAAAAATGCACACAAAGGTTACTTTCTAAGTAACGTCTTTCAAGAGACTTAAGACTCAGACTATAAAGAAGAAAATAACACATTTTTTGGGGAACTATAGAGATGCAGCACTTCCTTCCAAAGAATTGTTTTTTGGCCAAAACCTTATTCCTTCAATATTAGAGCTTGATTTTCTTGAGGTCCACAAAACAAATAAATATGATCACCAAAGGTTATAACTATAATTTCAAAAGGTATATAAAATAAATTTCAAGTAAGATCATTTGTTGGTCAATCTTGGAAGACTAGAAGACCCATAGTTTTCAGTCAACAAAGTAGAATTTTCATAATGCAAATATGTATTTCTTTAAATGAAAAAAATATCTTTAAGTTTTCAAGGATGAAGGAAGAGCTTTGTTTATCCTCCTCAAATTACTTGCATTTATTTAACTGCACACGGGTTGTATCACTTTGGTAGAATGCAACCTCTTTGAAAACAGAGACTACATTTTTTGTGGGTTTACATCCCTAACGACTTTCATATATTAGGCAAATGCTGGTCAAATTTGTATGTAAAATGCACAAGAAAATTTGTCTCCTTTTATCATTTCTTGAATGACAAGGGATTACTGCTTTAAATACTTAAACTAAGTACAATCTCTCCTGTCAGCAGTCTAGGACTATAGGAAAAACTAAGGAGAGACTTTTCTTTGAGGAATGCATTGTTTTATTGAACCCATCTCATTTCCTCTATCTGCATTTATTTTGTGGATGATAATCCTGACATAAAGATCCATGATAGAATTCACAGGTTCATAAATTTCAGAAATGACATCTAATTTATCCCCCTCATTTTATGGAAGCAAAAATGGAGAACCAGAGAAACACTGATTGTTGTCCTTAATACCTGAAGAGGACCAAACTGACATCACTATGTCAGGGTCAAGGTACAGTGTGTCCAACTAGGGCTGATCAGACTAATACAAGATTGGAAGGCTCTACCATAGGTCAGGAACAAATAGTTCATAAGAACATTTGGAATATAGATGTCTCTAAATTTGAGCTTCTCATGTTTCTTTTGAGCTCATAAAGTACAGCACCTTCTTTGATTGCAGGCACTCCATATTGGACTGTCCTATGCCAGGGTCTCCCATGTCTCACAATCAATTCCAAATTTCTTCAGAGAGACTTGGAGAGTGTCATTGTACTGCTTCTTCTGACCTCTGTGTGAACCTTTGCATTTCTACCTCTGTAAAATGAAAGAATTGGATTAGATGGTCTTCTAAGTCCACCTCATTCAAGCTCTGAATCTATGAGCTCACTTAAAAAAAAAGTCCAAACTCAAATGTGATAATCTCCCTACACAGTCATACTAAAATTTTACCATTATATTACATTTCATTGTAATCAAAATTCTAACAGCAACAGCTATAAATATGCTTCATTTTCTCCTATTCCTGTGTGTGAACCACAAAATAGTCTTTTAGGAAAATGTACATTTGGCACTAAAACAATGTGGTCATTTCATTGGAGTTGCTCTCTCTGCAGTAGAGAATGAATGCTTGGCTTTTCAGCTCGAGAAAGGACCTCAGTGTCTGGTACCTTATCTTCCCAGGTGATCTTCCAAATCTTCCTAAGACAATTCAAATGGAAGCAATAAATGAGAAAAGTAATGACTTGACTAAAATCATAGAAGGAGTAGCAAGGGCAGCATTTGAGTCCTGGTCATTTGACTCCAAAACCAATGCTCTTTTTGTTGTTCACTCATTTCAGTCATATCCAATCCTTCATGACCCCATTTAAGGTTTTCTTGGCAAAGATACTGGAGTGGTTTGCTCTTTCTCCCATACCAAAATGCTTTTCAGTTTCTACCTCTGTAAAATGAAAGAATTGGATTAGATGATCTCTAAGTCCACCCCATTCAAGCTCTGAATCTATGAGCTCACTTAAAAAAAAAGTTCAAACTTAAATGTGATAATATCCCTACACAATCATACTAAAACTTTACCATTATATTACATTTCATTGTAATCAAAATTCTAACAGCAACAGCTATAAGTTAGCTTCATTTTCTCCCATTCCTGTCCCATTGATGTCAAATGTCTAAGATTTTATGTAGTACAATTAAATTCAAACCATTTCATTCTTATATATTTCTCAACCATGAGAAACAGTCAGACCATCTAGCTGCCACATCATAATCACTACCAATACAATAATAATATTAGTAGTAATAATTAATAGAAGTAGTAATAATATTTCTGGACCTGTGATTTCATTGGCTGTGAAGTCACAGGCATGTGCTAGAACCTACTTTAACTAGCTTGCAGAGCCACAGTTAACATATTTCAGTGTGTACATATATAGCTCAGAAATAAGCAATCCCTAAAACTCAGGTTTTGATTTATTATTACATTGTCCAGACTCAAGAAAGTGGTAATAATGCAGATTAAATTTAGAGTGTATGTGTACACTTCCCCCCCTTCCAGATAGCCCAGTTATTAAACATTCACCAGCACATCCCTGGATGTGGAGCACCCATTACAGAAACCCTTTCCCTCAATGTGCTCTGCAGCTGTGTGTACCTTATAATTTCATTTGCCTGAGGCAGAAAGAGGTTAAATGACTTGACTTCTGCACTAAGCCTTTCCTAGTTCCTCTGAATGCTAATGTCCTTCCTCCCAAACTGCCTTACATGTAACTACTTTGAATATATGCACTTATTCTTGTAATAAAATACATATTACACAATCATTTATTATATATTTTCTTATATAAATCCTTACTTTCTCTCCCTTTAGAATTTGAGCTCATTGAAAGTAAGGATAGTTTTATTTTTTTCTATTTGTATCTCCAGCACTGAGCACAGTGCCTGACACATAACAAGTATATAATAACCACCTCTTGTTTGGTAGATTGTCTAAAGTAACGCAATATTTATCAGAGGAAGAACTTGAATTCATGTCTTTCTAGATAAGTCCTCTACCCTCTACGTCAAGCTGCTTCTCATTGTTGCAGTTAGGAAAACCTCTCTATAAAGCATGGGGATACATGGAACTGATTCTTCTCTTTCTCTTCTCCTATGTGTGTGGCTTTGAATTTTTTTTTTGACCAGTGTATGTAGATGAAGAATATGACTGCTATAAGTAAATTAATACCATATACCTGATTGAAACAATAGGTACAACTCCTGCTCAAATTAAACTGTTTTTTCTAATCCATGTAGCACATTCCCCTTCCCCTTCCCCCATACACTTCTGGGAATGTTGGTACATCAAAAGTCAGTGTCAGGAAACTGCAGTAGGATTGAATTTTGGCCCAATCTCAGCATCCCACATCAACACACTCCAGTGATTCTGATATTGTCCTAGCATTTTTACATAGACATCAAAACATAA
This sequence comes from Vombatus ursinus, assembly GCF_900497805.2. Taxonomy (NCBI): domain Eukaryota; kingdom Metazoa; phylum Chordata; class Mammalia; order Diprotodontia; family Vombatidae; genus Vombatus; species Vombatus ursinus. The sequence goes on along the minus strand of NW_020954604.1, from coordinate 4,076,180 downwards.
AGAAAGGGAGACACTTCTAGTACCATGTTGGAATAATTGTACAAAGAGAGTTTCTAACATAACTAAAATTACATATACATACATATACATACATACATATAAAAGTTAAGAAGACCTGCATTCATATCCTATTTCTGCTATTTACCATTGTGTGACATTGGGTGAGTCACTTAACCCATTTTGGTCCTTCTTCCTTTCTAAAGTTTCTTTAGTAGCTTTAGTATTTAGGATCTTCTTCCTTTCTGAAGTAAAGGGAGTTTCTTCCTTTCTAAAATGAGGTGATCAATGAAATTATCTTTAAGGCCCCTTCCTTATAGGAGCAGAAATGGAGAACCAGAGAAACATTGGTTGTTGTCCTTAATACCTGAAGAGGACCAATGATTCTCTTATCTCTACCTCCACTATGAAAGTTTCCATTTCACCCCAAAGGTGTGGTGGTAAATGATAAACAAACAAACAAAAACAAAACAACCAAAAAATCAAACAAAATCTGAATTGTAAAAATCTGAAAACAAAACCTGAATTCTCTGATTTGTGAGGTGTGAATATTTACACTGAAAATTTGATAAACCTTTCCCTAGCATACCCTTGATTCTAGCCCACACAAATATTTCACTTCTATAGCAAAGATCCCTAACCAGAAAAATGGGGTCTATCCTCTGGAATTGTTTGTTAACTTAGGCAAGACAGTCCCTTCTATAGGGCTGAGCTGCCTCATATATAAAATGAGAGGGTTAGACTCAGAGGTTCCCAAAGTGAGTGATACCACTCTCTAGGGGGCACTGGACCTATCCAGAGGAGCAGTAGTAGCCTCAGGTGCAATTGGCGGGGGGGGGCATTTAATAAAAATAAAGCAGCAGCAGAAGCCTAAGGAAAAAAGAGTATAAAATTTTGAAAAACTGTTTGTACATGTTTCATAGGTTGTACAAGAGTTAAAGTCACAGTGATTACATTATTTTCCAAATAAACACACAAAATAGAGTTATAAGTGATCAGTCAAGTCCACAGACAGGTCTTAACAAGTAAGTGTTGGCAAGCAAGTGTGCTAAACATTGTTAGGAAGTCCAGCATGCATCAGCATGAATATGTGAATGTAATGACTTGTTTACAATATGATACTATACGTTTACATGATGCAATATTGTATCATCAAAATTTCAATGCAGGGAAAAAACTCACAAATGTATAATTAATTATTAAATTTATGCATCTTTTAAAATATTTTCTATTTTTTTAAATGATACAAATTAAAGGAAAAACAAAACAAAATGTTAAAAGGTTAAAGAAAGTAGATTTCCAGGGGGTGCTGAGTATTTTTTTTTTAAAGAGAGTGGTAGGCCAAATAAGTTTGGGAACCTCTGGATTAGGTCATATCAAAGTTCCCTTCCAACTGTAACATTTTGAAGTTACATGACTCTATGATGTCTAGTCATATAGATGATCTATCAATCAACTAACATATATGAAAAGCTTTCTATGTGCCAGGCACAGTGCTAGGACATGGGGAGACAAAGACAGATCAAAACAGTCCTTGACCTCAAGAAACTTACAGTCTATGGAGAAGACAATATATATACATATATAAACACACACAGAGATGTGTGTGTGTGTGTGTGTATCACAAAATAAACAGAATTTTTTTTGAGGAGGAGGATGAGGCACTCACAGTTGAGTATGACCATGAAAGTCTTCTTGTAGAAGTTTCAAATATTTGCTAATCTGCATTGATATAGAAGGACTTTTCTCATGAGAAATTTCCTACTCTAATGAAATTATGGGCTTGGATCACCAACAAAACAAAATAACAAGACCAATACCACCACCAAGAACAAAAAAGAGTGGTCACACTTCTGCAATTCATCTTTGGCTGAATTTTGAAGGAAACCAAGAATTCTAAGAGGCAGAGGTCAGAAAGAAGATTATTCTAGTTAGAGGGGACAGACTTAACAAAAGCATGGCGGTGGAAGATAAGAGTGTCATTCTAAAACCAATGAGGTCAATTAGTCTGAACCATAGAGTGTATGAAGAAGAGTTAATGTATAATGAAGATGCAAAGGTCAGTTGGACCTAGAATGTGAAGGGCTTCAATTGTTAAACAGTGGAGTTTTTATTTGATCCTGGAGGCAAGAAGGAGCCCACTAAAATTTATTGAGTAGGGTAGTGATATGATTAGATTTGTGATTTAGAAAAATCACTTTGGCAACTGAGTAGAGAACACATTGGATTACAGAGAGACAAGAAGCAGGGAGACATTAGAAGTTCACTGCTATAGTCCAGATGAGAGGTAATGGAGTGACCTAGTGTGAACTCTTGTGAACTATGTGAGTGGAAAGGAGTGAATAGATATTAGAGATATAGAATTATAGATACAGAATTAATATGATTTGGCATTTGACTAGATAGGAGAAGTAAGAGTTGTCTCTACTTCCTCCCAGATTAATTTCTAGGATAGGTAGGTGATTCTTGGTTCTAATCCTAACTTCTTTGCCCTCAGGAATATCATATTCCAAGCCCTCTGATGCTTTAATGCAGAGGCTACTAAGTCTTATGTTATCTTGACTGTGGTTTCATGATACTTGAACTGTTCCTTTCTAGGTGTTTGCAATATTCTCTCCTTGACCTAGTTGCTCCTGAATTTAGCTATAATATTACTGGGAGTTTTCATTTTGGGATCTCTTTCAGGAGGTGATAAGCAGATTTTTTCAAGTTCTATTTTATTCTCTTGTGAAAGATGATGTTTAGGCTCTTTTCTTTTTTTGTTCATGCCTTTCAGGTAGTCCAATAATTTTGTAATTATCTCTCTTGGACCTATTTTCCAGGTCAGTTGTTTTTCCAATGAGATATTTCAATTGTCTTCTAATTTTCTTCATTGTTTTATTTTTATTTTATTGTTTCTTAATTTCTTATGAAATCATTAGCTTCCATTTGCTCATTTCTAATTTTTAAGGAATTATTTTCTTCATTGAGCTTTTGTACCTCCTTTTTCAATTTGGCCAAGTCTTCTTTTTATGGAGTTTTTTTTTTTTCAGTGAAATTTTGTGTCTCTTTTTCCCTTTGGCCAATTCTGCTTTTCAAAGCATTCTTCTCCTCACCGACTTTTTGTACCTCTTTTATCATTTGGCCTAATCTGTTTCTTAAGGTGTTATTTTCTTCAGTCTTTTTTTTTTTTATGTCTCCTTTACCAAGCTGACTCTTTTCTCATGATTTTCTTGCATCACTTTCATTTCTTTTCCCAATTTTTCTTCTACCTCTGTTAATTGCTTTTCAAAATCATTTTTGAGCTCTTCCATGGCCTGAGACCAATTCATATTTTCTCTTGGAGGCTTTAGTTGTTGGAGCTTTGACTTTGTTATTTTCTTCTGAGTATGTGTTTTGATTTTCCTTGTCAACAGTAACTTTCTATGGTCATAATCTATTTTTTTCTCTTGTTTGCTCATTTTCCCATTCTATTTCTTGACTTTTAACTCTTTGTTAAATTGGAGCTCTGCTTCCAGGATGGAGGGGGCACTGTTCCAAGCTTCAGGGGTTTTATTTAGCTATTTTCAGAGATACATCCATGGGCCTGTAAGTTTTCAGTTCTTCCAAGTTAATATGATCTAAAGAGAGATGTGTTTAATACTCTCCTGGTCTGTGCTCTGTTCTGTGAGGGACCACAAAAAGTCTTTTCTGCCCTGGAACTATGATGACGGTCCCTGCTCCATTGTAGCCACAAGCTCTGATGTAGTAGTACTCCTGTTCACTCTGGAATTGTCACCCAGGGCTGCAACTCTGACCTGAGTATAAGCAAAATAAAAGTGTTCTGCCCCTGGTGACAGCAAATAGACCCCTGTAATCTCCTTCTGATCAGTTGCTCAATCCTGTTATTATCTGTGGGCTGAGAGCTCCAAAAGCAGATGCTGCTAGTGCTGGTTCAGTCACTCCCAAGGCCTCCTCCTGGTTTTCTGGGGACTGGTCTGCACTGGTACAACCTGGGCTGGACTACACTCCACTCTCACCCAGGTGTGACAGATCTTTCCTGACAACTTTCTAAGTTGTCTTTGACTGGAAAATTATTTCACCCATCTTTTTGTGGTTTCTGCTGCTCTAGGAATTGATTTATTGGATTATTTAAAGGTGTTTGTCATAGAAATGATAAATAATTTTATTAAAGAAAATGATAATAAGCAGACAATATACCAAAACTTATGAGATGCAAGAAAAGCAATAATCAGAGGAAATTTTTTATCTCTAAATGCTTAAAGCAATAAATGGAGAAAGAACAAATCAATGAATTGGGTCTACAATTAAAAAAACTAAAGAAAGGACAAATTTAAAATCCCCAATTAAACACCAAATTGGAAACCTTAAAAATTAAAGGTGAAATCAATAAAATTTAATATAAGAAACCATTGAATTATAAGTAAAACCAGGAGTTGGTTTTATAATAAAATAAAATAAAATAGATAAGTCATTGGTTAATATGATTTTTTAAAAAGAAAGCAAATCAAATCACTAGTATCAAAAATCAAAACTATGAATACACCACTAATGAAGATAAAATCAAAGCAGTTATAAGGAGTTATTTTGTCCAATTATATGCCAATAAATTTAACAATTTAAGTGAAATGGAAGAATATTTACAAAAATACAAACTGTCTAGATTAATAGAAGAGGAAAGAGAATATCTAAATAAACCCTATTATACAAAAAGAAATTAAATGGGACATAAATGAGCTTTCTAAGAAAAAAAAGCATCAAGACCAGATCAATTTACAAATGAATTCTACCCAACATTTAAAGATTAAATAATTCCAATATTAAATAAATTATCAGAATAATAAGCAAAGAAGGAGTCCTACCAATCTATTTTTATAAGACAAATATGGTACTGATAGCCCAAACAGGAAGAGAAAAGAAAAGAAAAAAAATTATTGACCAATTTCACTAATGAATATAGATGTAAAAATCTTAAATAAAATACTAGCTAGGAGACTACAACAATATATTACAAAGATTATACATTGAGATTAAGTGGAATTTAAACTAGGAATGCAGGGATGGTTTCACATAAGGAAAACTATTAACATAATTGATTACACCAATAACAAAACTAACAAAAATCATGTATCTATAGTTGTAGAAAAAGCTTTTGACAAAATATAACATCCATTTATATTAAAAAACACATGAAAGCATACATATAAATGGATTTTTTCTTAAAATGATAAGAATCATCTACCTAAAACCATCAACAACCATTATTTGTAGTGGAAATAAGCTAGAAACTTTCCCAATAAGATCTCGAGTGAAACAAGGATTCCCATTACAACCAATATTATTCAATTTTGCATTAGAGATCCTAGGAATAGAATTAAGAGAAGAAAAAGAAATTGGAGGAATCAGAATGGCAATGAGGTAATAAAAGTGATAAGTTTGCAGATGATATGATATACTTGGAAAATCCTGGGATTCAACTAAAAAAGTTAGTTGAAACAATAATTTTAGCAAAGTAGCAGGATATAAAATAAACCCACATAAATCATCATCATTTCTATAAATCACAAACAAAACCCTGCAAGAAAAGAGAGTAAGAGATACCCAATTTAAACTAACCTTAAACAGCATAAGATACCTAAGAGTATACCTACCAAGACAAATTTTACGTTAACAATACTAAGAAATACATATAAAGTGTTACTAGTCAGAATTCACATTTTTTAGTGTTAGTTAACTTAAAGTATGCTTATTATAAGCCATTGCTGTTGAAATTTCTCACACAAAGTTTCTATTTAGAAGACTGATTTTTGGCCCCAGCAAAAAAGACCTAAGAAGTTAGATCTGATGCAGGGCATGATCCATTTTTCCTTTGACTTTTCACAGGAGTTAATTAAATAACTCTTAATTTGAAAAAATGCAAGGAAGCATTTATGGCCCTATATGGTAGTCACAGATCAAAATAGCCAATATTTTTACCATAACCAAAATTTACATAATGTTAGATTCATAATATAGTCTTCCTATGGACCATCCTGAAAGGCAGGTGGACATGACTAACCAAATTATTAATCTAACCTTATTTGTAGAAGACTAAAGCTAAAGTTGAAAATCATTCCTAAGATGATGTGATACAGTGATTAGAGACTAAATTTTTTTTGGAGGAATAAAAATATTTCCTTTTTAATTTCTAGTTCTTAACAAAAATCAAATCACTGTACTTTAACCCAAGCGTGGGGCTAGATCTTGAAGTCTTAAAATATCGACACTCTGCTCATTTGTCAATTTGCCAAAAAAAAAAAAACAAAAAAAATGACAAGCAATGAGCATTACATTAAACTATTAGCAGGTCTAGTAAGCTTTTAGGACACTGCCTTTCACAGATGAGGACATTTGAAAGAGGTCATTGATATGCTAACTTCACAGAAAACTAATATTACTGTCTCCTTCCTTTCTTCCTTCCCTTCTTCCTTCTTCCTTCCTTCCTTCCTTCCCATCACCTAGTTTATGCCAAGGTTGTTTTTAATCACAAAAGTAGCAGATTACATTCATTTTGATGATCATTTCTATTTCAGAATGATTTCACAAATTAGATATAACAACTTTCTGGTGGATTATTCATTTTACAAGTTAGTCTTGTCTGCATGCTTATTTTTTGGGGGGAGTGCTCCAGCTTGTTTTGATAGAAATAAAATCCAAAAATAATAAAAGTATGAGAAATCTTCAAATAAACATCTTACATGAACAAGCTAAATATCATTCTAATGATGCATATTTTAGATTGCTTACAGTTTAAATTAAATTTAGTCTTGATGACTCTTGCACCACACCAATATTTTGCAAACCTACTTTGATTTTTTATTTATATAATTTTTAACTTATAGAATAAAACATTTCATAACACAATATATTAAAAAAGATGATTGCCCATGAAACTGCAAATCTATTATGCACAACTTGTATTCCTTTTAAAATATAATAAAGTTATCATTTAAATTTTTTTTCTTCCCTCCCCTCACCCTAGAGATGGCTACCATTAGACACAAATATGTATATATGTAAAAATCATTCTGTACCTCTTCTATTTATTCGGTCTTTCTCTGGACGCAGATAGTGTCTTCTTTCATATGTCCTCTGTAGTTAATTTGGCATTTATAATAGTCACAATGACTTAGTCTGTCAAAGTTGTTCTTAAAACAATATTGCTATTACTGTATACAAGTCGGTTATGCTCATTTCTCTCACTCTTCATTATTTCATGCAAATCTATGTTTTTTTTCCTAAGATCATCAAGCTAATTATTTCTTATAGTACAGTAGTATTCCATCCCAATCACATTCTATAACTTGTTGAGCAATTCTCCAATTGATGGGCATCCCTGCAATTTCTCATTCTTTGCAACCACAAAGAGAGCTGCTATAAATATGTTAGAACATGTAGATTCTTTCTCTTTCAATTCCTTTTCCTTTCCATTCCTTTCTATTCCCTTTAGAAATAAACCTAGTTGTGGTATTAGTGAGTCAAAGAGTATCGACAGTTTAATAATTCTTTGGACATAATTCTAGATTTCTCTACAAAAATGGTTGGATCAGTTCACAATTCCACCAATAATGAATTAGTGTCCCAATTTTTCCATATCTCCTCTACTATTTGTTACTTTTCCATTCAATCACTTTAGTCAATCTGGTTGGTATAAAACAATATCTCAAGGTTCTTGTAATTTGCATTTCTCTTATCAATAATGATTTAGAGCATTTTTTTTCATACGGCTATAAATTGTTTTGATTGAACAGGAAAACTGCCTGTTCATATCCTTTGACCACTTATCCATTGGGGAATAACTCATATTCTTATGTTTTACAAAGTTCTTTGTGTATTGGAAATATGAGAACTTTATGTGAGAAACTGTTTATAATCCCCTGACTTAATTTTCTGCTTTCCTTATAAAGAAGTTTTCTAAAGAGTTTTTTTTTTTGCATATTTACATCAGGCTTTTAAACAATTAATTAGATAACCCAAAAGAATGAAAGAGTTCACATTCATAACAATATTCCTAATACAATAAATTAACAAGTTGATTTTAAACATCTTTATACACAGTATAAATCACATTATTAGGGTAATTTGGCTTAAAACCACATAGCTACCAAGTTTCTTGATATACTATAACTCATAATAATAATAAATTTTATGCATTTCACTTAAAAAGTGACAAGAATAAATTCAATTTTACCAGGATTTATTTCCCAAATGGGATTATTAACAACCTCAATTTATAATTTCAATTATTTTGTAGTATATTTTACACAAAGGTTATTTATTCCAAGCATCTCATATTATGGGATTCACTATTTCTGTTGAGATTTAGATGTTGGGGTGCTAGGAACCCAAAATCACGACATGTGAGTTGCGCCTGAAAGAATTCAACCCAAGACCTCTTTCAGCCAAAGACAAGGCTTATTAAAGATGAGCTTATGGGGTTGGGATGTGGGCCCCAGAAAGGAAAACCCTGGACTTTCCCACATGGCCAAATCTCTGGCTTTCCCCTGAGGCTATAATCCCATCAACCAACCTTTCATTGTGGCTACACCCAATCCCCCAATTCTGTTATCCTTGACCTAGCCTGGTCCTGCATTATCTTGCCTCCCTATGGCTCCAGGCCACTTCCCACCCTTGGTCCCCCCTAGACTCCATTTCCCTGGAATTCTATTACCTCATAGACTACTTGGCCACTCCTAGATACTACCTCATAGACTACTTGGCCACTCCTGGATCCCTCCCAGAGGCTTTCTGTATATAAGGTCCACCTTGTCTCCATTAAGAGGCTTAGATTCTTAAAGTCTAGCCATGACTCTGATTCTTAAAATCTAGCCACTACTCAGATTCTTATAATCTAACCACTGCTTACCCATGTTCAGTCTCCGTAAGAGTCTGCCCAATATGACGGATGCTCTAATAAACCTTGTCTTTGGCTGAAAGAAGGCTTGGGTCGAATTCTTTTGGGCAGGACCCGTGTGT
>NW_020954604.1:3990703-4067179 GCF_900497805.2 Vombatus ursinus | reverse complement strand
GCTGAAAGAAGGCTTGGGTCGAATTCTTTTGGGCAGGACCCGTGTGTTTTAATTTTGGGTTCCCAGTACTTCTGAACCCCTAAACTGCATCAGAGTTATATAGACCAGACTCTTAAGGAATCTGAACATTTGTGAAGTTCATAAGGATGAGTGGGCATGAGGAAATCTCAGCCCTGAAATGGTGGCCAGGATGGATCTTATATGCAGCCAAGTCATTTGGGGTGACCAGAGGAGGGCCTGGGAAGATCTTGTAGCTGGGGTGACTGGGGAGAGGGGCCTGGGAGAATTCCTGGAGTGTCTGGGAGGTTGAATGGGGTCTTGATAAAATCAAGGATGGGAAGTACAACCCAGGGCTATCAAGACAGCAATGACAAAGAACTGGGAGATAGGGTCTAGGTGATAATTTTAGGAGTAAGAATAAGAATAACTTCAGGGGACTGCTAGACTTCCTTGACCAAGTAAAAGCTTAAAGAAAGTTCAAGGGTTTTCTGGGGTCTGTAGACACATGGGAGCCAAATTTTTTTGAGGTGGGGGCAAAGCTCTTGGCTTGGGCCTGTACCCTATCATTTCCAGTTAATCCATTCCAAAAGATTTTAAAAGTGATAGTAAACTATCCCAATCATCACACTTAGGCACATATTACTTATCAAATTTCTCCTAACTCTCTTTAACTTTGTCTGTTAACTTTCAAATCAAGCTGCAATGTTTTTATTATTAAAAAAAAACCAAACCTTATCTACCTTCCATACTTTCCTTCATGTCTTTATTTCTCTTTCCAAATCTTCCAAACTTTTTATTCAGATTCCACAACCTTCCTTTACTTTTCAACCATGTCCCAGACTGTACATGCTATCGTTAAACCAATGTCTTACTACAACTTTATTTTCCCAAGTTATAGAGTTCATTTCAACCTGGGGATTCACTTCATTAATTTGCCTATCATAACTATAACCTGTTACTTGATTAGCTATAATTCAGGTGTCCTCTAGATCAAAAGAGCTCCAGTGTACTGTCTCTTCTTAGTACCAGAAGAAGTTTGTGAGACAAATTTTTTTTAAGAGAAAACCATTGGGACAGCTGGATTGCACAGTGGATAGAGCACTGACCCTGAAGTCAGAGGACCTGAGTTCAAATCTGACCTCAGACCAAACACTTGATAAGTACTAGATGTGTGACTTTGGGCAAGTCACTTAACCCAGATTGCCTCACTAAAAAAAAAAAGAGAGAGAAAACGATTAAGATGTTTTTAGTGATTCCAAAAAACAGGAGACCTAAAGTGGTTTATGTTCCTTTTCCTGGTTATTCCCTACCCAGTTAACAGATTACAAAAGGGTTGACTGCCCAAATAATAATAGAGATCTGCTATATTACCCATAGAGAAAAACTCAAAGCAGTTTTCTCAGTCAAAAATACTTACTATTTTCTGCTTGCTTACTTTTCACTTTTCAGAATCTGGAGAGAGTTAATACTTAACTTACATGCATGTTAAACAGATTGCTGAAATTCTAAAATGATTGCATTTAAGGTCATAGAGCGTAACATTGATCAAAGTATGCCTTTGAAGGATAAAATCTTATTTTTGCAGTTTTAAACACATTGGTCTGATTGAGGTGGCAATTTGTAAGGAGCAGAGTAACGTGAGAGTGCAGGAAATTCTAAAATCTGGCTAGGAAATCATGTGACTAATATGTCACAGGGGGATTTTAGGGATAAGAAGGAAGTAGGAAGTAAATTACCCAATAGCTGGTGGTAGTCTGAGTTACAACACAGCTCATTTCCACACTCAGCTTCAGTTAGACAGTTAGCATTTGTTAAATTTCTACAAGATAACTTATCAATAGTGTGAAAAATGATTATTAATAACCAATATCTTGGAGCTTCAGAGCTTCTCCCAGCCCCCTTTTCTGAAGTCCTGACTTTAAATTCAGTTTTTCTTCAGGAAGATATTACTGACAGTGAGATTGCACTGATTCTCCTTATCCTGGTCAGCACCCCACTCAAACTTGTAAGTAATCTAATCTAAGATAACGAAACCCATTGTGTTCTGCTCAGTCTTCCTGGAGACAGATTCTTTTGCTAGATAGCCCAATTGAGGGTGGGGGTGAGGGTGTGGGAGTGGTCTGATAAAAGAGGTATTTCCTTCGTCCAGGAGTAAAGTGACTAACTCCAAAGTGAGCTAAGTTCCAGACTGGCTCCCATACATGGACACAGGCATGCTACCCACTTTGAGAGAAATAAACCCTGATACTGTCAGCCTTCAGAGTTTGATCTAAGAAAGACAAATGAATTAGGCTGTCAGGGTCCATGTTTTATTTTCTCAAAGTGGGTGATCAGGCATTGCATGGGAGCTAACAGTTTGGAACTGAGAGCTCAATTTGGAGGTTGAGGCACATAGTTTATGTATCCTTTGAAGAGCTGGTGTTCCCAAGGGGTGTCAATCCACTCTGATTGATTAACACTGGGAGGTGGGCTATATTAAAATGAGGGTCTTGGGGTACAGGAATTAGGTCACCTAAATCTTGGTCAAAGAGACATTAATTTCCATATCACCTGTCTTGACAATAGAATCAATATTTTCCCAGACCTGTCTGAGCAACACAATGAGCAAGAATGCACTTATTAGCCCAAACTTAATGTCCTTCAGAAGAAGAAACAACTTTGGGAGAAGCTCTGAGTCTCTAAGACAGTGGTTACTAAGAGAAATCATTTTTCACACAACCTAATACTGTTTGTCTTTCTTAGACTGAACTCTTAAGGTTGACAATAGAAAGATTAGTTATTCAATTTAAAAAATTGTTGAAGGAACAAGAGGTGAATCCCTGGAGAACCCCTGAAGAAAGGCTGGGGCTGGGATCTTGGAGTCTAGATAAAAGAAAATCTATATTTGAGATCCACAGCCCTTACCTCTCCCTCCTTTTTTTGTTTTTTTGCATTATTGCTCTTTAGGGAACCCTTAAAGCCATTTCCCTTTTGATTTCTAAGATCCCTTTTCTCTTAAAACACTCCTGAGTAATATGACCTTTCTTTCCACAGTGGAAACATTTTTGAAATACTTTTGTATCTCTGGCAGGGATTGATTAACAAAATGGAAAAATTGTTAAACTGACCTAGGAACAATTAAATCCTAATTCAATTTCTAACTTGGTCTTTTGTGACTTAAGTGGCTATCAATTAATTTCAATTGGGATGGTGATTTGCTTTCTAAGAATTAAAGGTACAGGACATACAAACAGAGAATTTCTCCCATGAGCCCTTAGTGTCTACAGCTAGGTTCACAGAGTCAGGCTAAACTAAGGGAGATTCTATGGAGGGCATAGCCCTGACGTTGCATCTCTTAGCAGCTCAGAGCTGAAGACAAACTGCTGTTATTCCATTGCCAAAAAAAAAGTGGTTTGGATTTTACTTCACAGAAACTCCCAAAAGAAAAAAATTCCTTCTCTGATTCTACTTTCAAATCTGCAATCTTTTATAAATTGGGGAAAAGGTTCCCTTCTCTGTCTCTTATTTTTGCCCACAATTAAAAAACAGAAATTTTTTTTTAAGTTTTCTCTTTACTTTTTCCTTTTAAACTTTAATAGATAACATAACAAAAGGAGTACCTTCAGGCAGTCTTACTGGTCTGGCTGGTTAAGACCTCACTTTGCTTCTCAACTTTCTGCCTAGTGCTTTTGAAACAAATACAGGCTAATCTTGCAAATCACATAGAAACACAAAATATCACAGAACACACCAAGTCTAAGTGATTAGAAATGAAAGCTTAGATAAAAATTACTTCTGCTTCTTACTCTGCTTAAGGCAATTTCTTTTTCACTAAGAATAAAAGAAAAATCTAATTACTTCTTTTGGTTAAGGAAATTCTTTACACTCACAGCTTAATTTGACAGAGCTCTACTATCTAATGTCTCCCCAAAGACCTGCCAGCAAGGACTGTAACTTTTAGAGTTTATACTCTCATTGTGATGCCTCAGATTTCTTTTTTGAAACCCTAGTCTGCAAGAAATTTCAGGGCTATAAAAACCATGCATAACTTTTGACCCAACAATTACCACTACTAGTTTTGCATCCCAAAGAGATCAAAGAAAGAAGCAAAGGAAATGGACCCACAAGTACAAAAATATGTATAGTAATTCTTTTTCTGGTACCAAATAATTGGAAATTGAGGGGATGTTCATCAATTGGGGAATGGACTGAACAAGCTGTGGTATATGATTTTGATGGAATACTACTGTGCTATTGAAAAATAAAACTGATGAGCAGGATTGTTTCAGAAAAACCTGAGAAGACTTATGTGAACTGATGTGATGTGAAGAGAACCAGGACAACATTGCACATAGTAACATCAATATTATAACGATCAATTGTGAAAGACTTAGGTACTCTAATCAGTACAATAGCCCAAGACAATTTCAAAGGATTCATGATAAAAAATGGTGTCTACTTCCAGAGAGAGAACTGATAACTCTGAGTGCAAATTGAAGCATACTTTGTTTTCATTTCTTTATTTGTCTTGCAACATTGCTAACATGGAAATATGTTTTGCATGACTTCAAAAGTAAAATTGGTATTATATTGCCTGTCTTCTAAATGGCTGTGGGAGGAGCTGGAGAGAGGGAGAGAATTTAGAAATCAAAACTTCAAAAAATGAATGTCAAAAATAAATGATAAAGCACTATTATAACAATAACAAAAAAAGAAAAAGAAACTCATTCATCTATCTCATAGGAAAGGTCCAAAGTACTCCAGTCAGAGTTTATTGATTTTTACTGTATGCAAAATTCTAGTGAAGTTGACTGTGATTTTCCAGACCAAAGCTGATTAGAACCACAAAATTATGACTTAGTTTAATTCAATTCAATCAGTGTTTCTTCTTCCCTTCCTCTTTTTCTCCCTCTCTTCCTACCTCCCTTTGTTCCATTCAGTGAATATGCACATCTCCAATAGGCTTATTTCTTTCAAGAGGATTTTTTTTAAATGTATGGGTTATGAAATAGAAAAAATAGAGTTATGAGATGTTTTTCTAATTTTTAATTATAACAACTACTATGTAGAATGCACAACACCACTTCAATATAAACCTTAAATATCAATTTGTTTCCAAGGCAAGGCTGAAGGTTTTATTCCCTCATATTTGGAATTTAGGCTGTAGTACTTGTTATTTCAGTAGTTACTGGGTAGGTCCAGTAAGAACCAGATGTACTCAGAAAAATGGCACCTTGGCCAAGGTAGGACATGTTTAGTCCTATGTGTCATTCTATTGCTGAAAAGTTTACCCACAATGAAATGCCATGTAAAGGTGTACTTCTTGTCAGTCTCCTTCTTGATATGGAGGAACATGTGCCTTCTCTACATTTCCCTCACAAGGGTCTATGTAACTCATTCTATGGAATTTTACTGATTCTCATCCCTCATATAAACATTTTTAATTACAGCCTTTAAATCATTCATGATTATTAAAGGTTAAAGATGCTAATTTCATCTATCCTTTGGAGAATGGGTGGTGCTGGCACAAGTAAACAACTCTGATTGGGCAGGGGATCTTCCATATTTCTCAATCAAAATATAGATGCACATATATATGCAGTATTTGGATATACTTATGTGTAATTATGTATAGGTTTATACAAGCTCCACCTTGGGGGAATCTGTGCAGTGATTCTGTCTGACTTCTTATACCCCTACTTCACCAATCATCTTGGCTCCCTCAGCAAAAACAGATAGGATGAGAGGGAAGGAAAAAAAAGCAAAGCAGATGATAGTTGATTAGAACTAGAGAAAGTTAAAAATTCAAAGGGATAAATGGAAGAAAGATGACAAATGATGAAACATAATGAAAGCACATTTATTCAAGGAAATATTAAACATAATCTGACATACAGACCCAATTGCTGACTAGATACAAAGTTGAAGGTTCTTATTCTCATGAAACTTCTGTTTAAAGGGGGATAAGCTATTAAAATAGAATATTATGATATATGATTCCATCATTATTTTCTGGACTAAATTGGAGAGAGTATGTTAGAACTGGAAATGTAGATTTGCAGATTAGAGATGTAAGGGGTTTCAGAAGAATATCTGGACCCACTAGTAAGACAATATCCTCATGTCTGTTGTGTTAAATAAGGTGTACCTATTCTGTACTCTGTTAGAGCTACTATACAGTTGTATAGTCTGTCTAGGCAGTAACTATTAGAGGAGTAGATAAATATTTATAGAGTACTCAATAAGCACAAAGTCTTGCATTGTTTTGTGTTATGCTGTGGAGGATACAGATGTGTAAGAAGATAGGCTTCCTGCCTTCAAGGAAATTATCTCCTCAGAGAGATATAATTCACACAATAAGGTTCCAAAACTTGCTATCTGAAATATGGGCAGGTCTGTGAAGTGGTTTCCATCATGGAGTAAAGGGAGCTTAGAGGCATGTCTCTGTATATGTGTCATTGTCTAGGCTTGTTCTGTATATTCATGCACCATCTGAGGCTCAACAGAAATGCATTTTTATTTTATTTGGTGAGGGCAATGAAGATAAGGGAATGAGTAGCAGGAAGGGTACTGAGCAAGAGATATAGTACATTTTTCACCAGCACAATGCCCCTTAGGCTCCATTCCACATTGAATGCTATTCAACAACAGCTCTATAATTCCAAGTCCCTTCTGGACATCTCCACCTGGATGCCCTGAAGGCATATCAAATAAAAATGTCCAAAACAGAATTCACCATCTTTTTCTGAAAGCTAATTCCTCATCCCAATTTCTTTATTTCTGATTAGAGCAGCACTCTTTTCCCAGTCACAGAGTCTGATGATATCAGTCATTTTTGGCTTTCTTTGTCTCTCATCCCAATGCAGTATTGAATGGTCTCTCTATTATAGTCCTAAAATGTCTCTTCTGTTCATCCTCTCCTTTCCATTCCTACTGCCACTTTTCTAATTCATTTCTTTATCACTTTTGGCATAGAATTACCAAAGATGATAAAACCTTTTTATTAGCCTTCCTTCCTCACTTTTTCAATCTATTCTTCACAGTGCTCCCAACTCTATTTGGACTCTCAGATCCATTCTTTTCTTCCCAAAAGTTGTGCCCTTTCAGGCTCCCCAAACTGCAGAGTGGACATGGCTCTTCACAAAACTTGGATGAGGTTGAGTAATTATATGGAGTACCATCAGGCCTTATCATCTGCCATGTCACTCTCCATCCAAAGGGTTGCTTTACCATCTGCACTGCTGCTATGCTCTCCAGACTCCTGGAAAAGCAAAATCTGACCTGCTAATGCATCCTTGAGAGCGCCCAAGAGCTAAACATTTCCTTTTTTCTACTGCATATGTGTTGTTCTCCTTAGAATGAGAGCAGAGAATGTCTTGCTTTTCTATTGTATTCTCAGTAATTTTCACTGTGCTTGACATATAGTAAGCACTTAAAAATATTTTATCCATTCATTTATTCCTCATACTTTTTAGTGTTCTTCCATTGTCTTCTGAATAAGAAATAAGCTAACGTGATTTATTCAAAGGATACTATATATACAAGTACTATATTTTGATATTCAAGGTCTTCTACAATGTTTCCAAACTACCTTTCCAACCTTATCTCACACTGTACTTCTCCATTCATTTTATATTCAAGCCAAATTGAACTACATGCTGTCCTCACTCACATTCTGCCTTATCCCATCCTTTTCCTGGGCCTTTGCTCATACTGTCTGCTACAAATGAAATGGCCTTCTTCTCCCTATCCTATTTCCACTGTGAAAAATGATTCTTAATAATCATTATCTTGGAGATTCAGAGTGCCCCCCCATCCCTCTTCTTCCAAAGTCCTGACTTTAAGTTCAGTTTTTCTTCAGAAGGACATTGCTGATAATGAGATTGCATTGACTCTTCTTATCCTGGTCAGCTCTTACCCAAGCTCTCAAGTAATTTAATCTAAAGTGGAGAAGCCCCATTGTGTTCTGCTTAGGCTCAGATAGAGATAGATTCTTCTGTCTTGATAGCCCAAGGCTGAGAGTGGTCTGATATCTCTGTCCTGGGGTGAAGGATGATGTGACATCAGCCTCTGTTGGAAGGGTATATAAACTGTGCACCCTAACCAAAAATGAGCCTAGTTCTGGACTGGATCCCTTAGGGAGTCCAGTTCTAAATTGCAGTTCCCATGAATGTGTGACTACCCACTTTGAGAGAAATAAACAATGGACTATACAACCTAATTCTGTTTGTCTTTCTTAGACTAAACTCTGCAGGTTGACACCCATTTCTGCTTTTTGAAATTCTTTCCTTCCTTAAAAGAATGGGAATATATATACCCATATATGTTTATCCATAATGCCTTCCCGTGATCATAGTCTATCAATAAAGATTCATTGAATTGCTGAATCCGAGACAAGTTAGATGTCATTTCCTCCTTGAAGCCTCCCCTAATCTTACAGCTGTAAAAGAGCTGTCCCACCTTAAATTTCCCACAGTGCCTGGTCTGGACTCTCCTTCCACAAACTTGCTAACTTGCATTATAGTTAGACCCCTAGTATTCCATCCTCATTCCTCATCAAGAGAGAGGAATGACCTTATATCCTTAAAGGCTATACCAATTGAGTTTATCCAAGTAAACTCATGAATTTTTTTTATCCAAGCTGAAGTCAAAGAGGGTCATTGCCAAATTGGCTTCAGGGTTGTCTTTTGGCCATAGCAACACCATTTAATAAGATATGGAACAATGATAATCTGCAGTGGCAGAAATAGTTCTATGGTGGTCCAGAAAAATAAACAAACACAAAACAGAACAAAACAAGAACAAACAAACAAAAATTTGTTTTGTAGGACTTAGTCTTTTCTGTGATAGAATATCACTGTTACAGACATGACTTCTCCTGCCCAGCATTCTGTGCTGTCCTTGTGTATGAGATACCACGAATCTCATGTACTGATTAGAAGGGAAGACAGGAGAACTTAAGCACCACAGCTAAAGACCAGTGTAGCCCTTAGAGGGTCTCCTAGCATGGAAGAATGAAGACAATCTCATTCACTTGTGCATTTGTCTCAGCATTGCTTCTTATCCAGATGTGTACCATACATCATATGCATTTCATTTGTATCTCTTGCTCTTAATCCTTGGGTAAATCCAGCTAAGCTACAAATTCATGAGCTAAAATTCATGAGCTACCATTCATGAGCTAAAATCTGACAAAGAGCCAACTGTTTTGTCACTATATAGACTGAAGGGGCATAAAAGTTTTAAAAGATCCTTATCATA
Organism: Vombatus ursinus; assembly: GCF_900497805.2. Taxonomy (NCBI): domain Eukaryota; kingdom Metazoa; phylum Chordata; class Mammalia; order Diprotodontia; family Vombatidae; genus Vombatus; species Vombatus ursinus. The sequence continues at coordinate 4,057,939 of NW_020954604.1, read as the reverse complement.
AGATCATGGAATAATTAATTTAGAATTGGAAAGGGCCTCCGAGTCTTCATTTTACAGATGAGGAAACTGATGCCCAAGGAGGCTGACTCACCCAAAATCCCATAGCTTGTAAGTGTATGGTGTAGGATTTGAACTCTAAGTTCTAAAAAAGTTCTAAACTTTTTGATTTCATTATAGATCTGGGCAATGCTGAGAATTTTATTCCAAATTCCAACAACAAACCACCTCAAGTGCTACATCTATAAGATATATAGATCCTTTAAATAGTGAAATAAATATCCTACATATTAGTGCATATGGTTTGTACTACTACTCCTACTGGATTGTAAACTTCTAGATGTCAGAAATATATCAGATTTCATCTTTTCTATCAATATTGCCATGCACAGTTCATTGCACACACTAGGCAATTAAGAAATAAGTGTTGAACTTTTTTTTTTTAAGTTGAATTTTAATCAGTATACTCTGTATAAAAAAGCAGGAATGGCATATATTTTTGATATATTTATCCTAAAGAGATTTCCATCAAAATGGTTAATTTAAAAATAAAAAAGTGTTTCCAATTAATCAGGTAAGCTTCAGGTAATTGGAAAATTAGCTTAAATGTAGAATAACTACTTTCTCTGATGTTAGGAGATAAATTAGGTGTGACTGTATGTGTGTCTCTAGGTAAAGAGATGATAGTGCATTGGCATGCTGTAAATTAAAAATTAAGTGAGGTTACTTGTCTCTCTCAGAAGAGAAGAGCTCGATACATATCAAATTATTTCTTAAAGAAGTTGTAAAACTTAAATGTAATTATTTATTTGAAATCCAAAAATCCAGCAAGTAAAAAAAAAATCCTTGGCAAGATACACACACACACACACATGCACACACATATGTACATATAAGCACGTGTGTATGTACATATATGGCATATCATTTGTACATATATAGCATATCATTATCTATATATTATGTATGTATTGTGTAGATGTGTGTGCATGTTAATACTTGCATATATATGTGTGTGTATGTGTGTGTATAATTTTTTTTCCTATATCTTAGTAGATGGTGCTTCTGTCCCCAAAAGACAACACTAAAAGCAAATTGACAGTGAGCCTCTCTGATCTCATACATGCTTGCACCTCACCAAAGTCAGATTTATTTGTCAGATACTTGCTAGATATACACACATATGTGTGTGTATGTGTGTATAATATATGCACACATAGATATCTGTATCTGTGTATATGTACATAAAGTCATTACATAGTTATCCTCATAAAGTTGGTCTTATTGGTCACTTTTATTTAGGCCTACTTGTTTTTGAGGAATATACACAGGTGATAGAGATTCTCATGTTATTGTGTTTTATTTCCCTGACAAGTCAATTTTTTTTTTCTCAAACACATCATGGATTGACAGTTGGAAATAATAAATGACATACTTTAATACTTTTCTCTATGAACTTATTATCTCCTTTCAGATGATTCTTAAATCTGTATATTCTGTCTTAATCTCTGTCCTTAACTTCAGTATCATATCAAGACCTGTGATTGCACATGTCAAACTCTATTTTCCATAGGCATGCCAAACTCAACATACCCAAAACAGAACTCATTATATTTTTCTCATACCCATCCCTTTTTTTCATTTCTCTATTTCTGATGAGAGTACCACTATCTCAGGCCCCCAGGTTCACTACCTTTCTGTAATCACAGGACAGACTCTTCTCACTAACTGCACATTTATACTCAGTTAACAAATCATGTCAATTTTATGTCTGTGTCTGTTCCCATTTCTCTGTTGAAAAGCCACCAGCCTGGATGACGCCTTCATTTCTTCCTACTTGGACTATTTTAATAGCCTCTTAATTGATCTTATTACCTCAAGTTTTATCCCACTCCAGTTCATTTTTCACATAGCCATTAAAGTGGCTTTTCACAAATCAGGTGTATGGCTTTGTCACTCATCCTATTATCTTTGGTATCAAATACATACTCCTTTGAGGGGGCCTTTAAAGTCATTTACAGCCTGATTCCAATCTATATTTCCAGCCTTATTATACATTATTCACCTTTGCACACTCAATGGCATAGTCAAAATGACATTTTTGCTATCCTTCACACATCTTCCCTTTGCCCATTTCTGACACATTTTATAAGTAGCCTGTCAAGCTTGGTATGTGTTCTCTCTTCATCTTAACCTCTTAGAATGTCTTGCTTCCTTCAAAGCTCAGCTCAAACACTACCTTTGCATAAAACTTTTTGTGCCTTCATCCTCAGCTACTAGTACATCTTTTCCCCATTATCTTGTATATTTTGTATATATCATATATCGTGTGTGTGTGTGTACACATATATCTGCATCCTCTTAATAAAAGGATTTGTTCTTAAAAATTGTACTCAATCAAAAGGCTGTACCCAAGGACCTAGAAGGCCACATGTGGTCTTGAGGCCACAGGTCCCCCACCCCTGGACCACATTCTGTTCAGTTAGAGGGACTTGAAGTCCCTCTGCCAATACTCTTGACATTTTTGCACTTTGATAGATGGTCTTAGTTTTTTTGCTGATGCCCATCAACCTGGGGCCAGGTCTTGACCATCATCAGTTCAAAAAAGATAGGCTATCAGAGTGGTGGGCATTTGTAGAATAGGGAAGGATGGTGGTAGAAGTGTTGAGGTTTAGAAGTTTAGGGGTACTAGGACCCCAAAATCACAACATGGGTCCCGCCTGAATGAATTCAACCCAAGATTTCTTTCAGCCAAAGACAAGGTTTATTAAAGATCTGTCATAATGGCCAGACTCCTATGGAATCTGAAGATTTGTGAGCTGTGGCTAGATTATAAAAATCTGAGCCCTTGGCTAGACTTTTACAGAGTCTGAGCCCCTTAATAGAGGCAAGATGTATTTTACATATAGAAAGACTGAGAGAGGGATCTAGGGAGGATCTTGATGGGAGTGGCCAGCAGGCTAGGGTCAACAGAACGCCAGGCACCTGGACCACATGGCCAAGGGAGAATAGAGTCTAGATAGGATTAAGAGTGGGAAGTGGCCTGGTGCCATGAGGAAGTTAAGACAATGGACAGCTAGACTAGGTTAAAGTAACAGAGAATTGAGAGATTAAGCATAGGTGATAATGAAATGCCAGTTGATAGGATTATAGCCTAAGGCAAACCAGAGACTTCCTTGATCAAGTGGGAGAATTCAAGGAGAGTCCCATAGAAAAATGGGACCCAAATTCTTTTTGGGGTGAAGAGTAAAGGTCTTGGCTTGGGCCTGTGCCCCATCAGAAGAGAGATTTGTGTGAGTGAGGCAGATTGTCTGACTTCTCACACCCATGACTACTTCCCCTGGCACTACCCCTAACAAGGACTGCTAATACATGATCCTGCTGTTTCACAAGCTTCTATGGCCTTGCTATTCTCTATTTATCTGTGGTCCCTTGTTCTTGTTGCTCTTTTTGGCAAAGATCGAAAAACAACATTTGCCACAAGTACTTTCAAATCCTTCTAAAGTTGCCTTCTGGTTCTAAAATATCAGGACAGTTTTCCTTGATAATTTCTTAAAAGATGATGTCTAGGCTCTTTTTTTGATCATGGCTTTCAGATAGTCCAATAATTTTTAAATTCTCTCTCCTGGATCTATTTTCCAGGTCAGTTGTTTTTCCAATGAGATATTTCACATTGTTTTCTAATTTTTCATTCTTTTGGATTTGTTTCACAGTGTCTTGATTTCTCATAAAGTCACTAGCTTCCAATTGCTCTATTCTAATTTTTAAGGAAGTATTTTCTTCAGTAATCTTTTGGACTTCTTTTTCCATTTGGCCAATTTAGAAAATATTACAAGCAGCCAGAAAGAAACAATTCAAGTATTGTGGAAACACAATCCAGATAACACAAGATTTAGCTACTTCTACATTAAGGGATCACAGGGCATGGAATATAATATTTCAGAGAGCAAAGGAGATAGGATTACAACCAAGAATCACCTACCTAGCAAAACTGAGTATAATCCTGCAGGGGAAAAAATGGTCATTCAGTGAAATAGAGGACTTTCAAGCATTCTTGATGAAAAGACCAGAGTTGAGTAGAAAATTTGATTTTCAAATACAAGACTTGAGTGGAACATGAAGAGGTAAACAGGACAGAGAAAATCACAAGAGACTTATTAAGGTTGAACTGTTTACATTCCTGCATGGAAAGATGATATTTGTAACTCATGAGACCTTTGTCAGTATTAGGGTAGTTGGAGGGGAAAAATCATATCTACGTGTATATAGATATAGATATAGATATATAGAGGGCACAGGGTGAGTTGAAAATGAATGGGTCATATCTGGAGAATAAAATTAAGGGGTGACAGAGGAATATACTAGGAGAAGGAGAAAGGGAGAGGTAGAACAGGGTAAATTATCCCACAAAAAAAAAACAGAAAAGAAAAGGCTCTTACAGTGGAGGGGAAATGGGGGGAAGGTGAGAAGGAATTAGTGAATCTTATTCTCATAGGATTTGACTTAAGGAGGGAATAATAAACACACTCAATTGGGTGTGGAAATCTGTCTTACCCTACAGGAAAATAGGGGGGGAAGGGGACAAGAGAGTGGGGAATGATAGAGAGGAGGGCAGATTGGGAAAGGAAGTAATCAGAAGCAAATATTTCTGAGGAGAGACAGGGTCAAAAGAAAGAATAGAATAAATGGGGGGGTGGGATAGGATTAAGGGAAATAGAGTTAGTTTTTCACAACATGACTACTATGGAAGTGTTTTGCATAACTGCACATGTATAACCTGTATTTAGTTGCTTGCCTTATCAATGAAGGTGGGTGGGGAGGGAGGAAGGGAGAAAATTTGGAACCCAAAGTTTTAAAAACACATGTTTAAAAAGTTTTCACAAGCAACTGGGAAATAAGAAATACAGGAAATGGGGTCCATCCTGCCCTACAGGAAAATCGAAGGGGAAGGGGATAAGAGAAGGGGTGGAGAGATAGAAGGGAAGGCAGACTAGGGGAAGGGGTATTTAGAATGCATGCCATCTTGGGGTGAGGGGAGGGGTGAGATAGGGTGAAAATTTGGAATTCAAAATCTTGTGGAAGTAAATATTGAAAACAAAAAAAAATAAAAATTATCATAAAAACAAAGAAGTGTTTGCTTCTGATTACCTCCTGCCCCAATCTTCCTTCCCCTCTATCATCCCTTGTTCTCTTATCCCCCTGCCCCCTGTTTTCCTGTAGGGTAAGATAGCTTTCAAGTGTGTATTGTATTCCCTCCTTAAGCCAAATCCTATGAGAATAAGATTCACTCATTCCCTCTCACCTCTCCCCCTTCCCTCCACTGTAAAAGCCTTTTCTTATCTGTTTTATGTTAGATAATTTAGCCCATTCTACTTCTCCCTTTCTCCTTCTCCCAGTATAATCCTCTCTCACCCCTTAATTTCATTCTCCAGATATCACCCCTTCATCTTCAACTCACCCTGTGCCCTCTATTTATCTATCTATCTATATATATATACATACATATAATTTTTTCCCTGCAACTACTCTAATACAGACAAAGGTCTCATGAGTTACAAATATCATCTTTCCATGCAGTAAAGTAAGCAGTTCAAACTTAATAAATCTCTTAAGATTTCTCTTTTCTGTTTACCTCTTCATGTTTCATTTGAGTCTTATATTTGAAAATCAAATTTTCTATGCAGCTCTGGTCTTTTCATCAAGAATGCTTGAAAGTCCTCTATTTCACTGAATATCCATTTTTTCCCCTCAAAGATTATACTCAGTTTTGCTGAGTAGGTGATTCTTGGTTGTAAACCTATCTCCTTTCCCTCCAGAATATTATATTCCAAGCCCTCCAGTCCCTTGAGGTTGAAGCTGCTAAATCTTGTGTTATCCTGATTGTGTTTCCACAATACTTAAATTGTTTCTTTCTGGCTGCTTGCAATATTTTCTCCTTGACCTGGGAATTCTGGAATTTGGCTACAATATTCCTAGGAGTTTTCCTTTGGGGATCTCTTTGAGGAGGAGATTGGTGGATTCTTTCCATTTCTATTTTGCCCTCTGGTTCTAAAATAGCAGGGCAGTTTTCATTGATAATTTCTTGAAAGAAGATGTCTAGGCTCTCTTTTTGATCATTGCTTTCAGGAAGTATTTTCTTCAGTAAGGTTTTGGACTTCCTTTTCCATTTGGCCAGTTTTCTTTTGAAAGCATTCTTCTCCTCATTGGCTTTTTTGACTTCTTTTGCCATTTGGGTTAGTCTGTTTTTTAAGGTGTTATTTCCTTCAGTATTTTTTGGGGTCTCCTTTAACAAGCTGTTGACTAGTTTTTCATGATTTTCTTGCATCACTCTCATTTCTTTTTTCAGTTTTTCTTCTACTTCTCTTACTTGCCTCTCAAAATTCTTTTTGAGCTCTCCCATGGCCTGGGGATGATTCATATTTTTCTTGAAGGCTTTGGATATAGGAGCTTTGACTTTTTTGTTTTCTTCTGGTTGTATGTTTTGATCTTCTTTGTCACCAAAGAAAGATTCTATGGTTTGACTTTTTTTTTGCGATGTTTGCTCATGATCCCAGCCAATTACTTGAGTTATAAACTCTTTTTTAAGGTAGGGGTCTTCTTCCAGTGTGGAGAATATACTGTCCCAAGCTTTGAGGGTTTTGTGCAGCTATTTTCAGAGATACTTCTAGGGACTCTTCCAAGGTGGTATGATAAGGGGGGCAGTGTTTACTCCTTTCCTGGCCTGTGCTCTGGTCTATGAGTGACCACAAGCACTCTTTTCTGCCTTGGAACTGTGAGGAGGATTTCCTCTCCACCACCACTACAAGCTCCACCACACCAGCATTCCTCCTCGTCCCAGGACCGCCACCCAGAACTGTGACCCAGATCCAAGCATGGGCAAAACAAGAGAATCCTGCACTAGTAAAGAGATCCCTGCAATCCCCCTCTAATCAGCCACTCAGAGGCAGGTAGGTGGTGCAGTGAATAGAGCACTGGCCCTGGATTCAGGAGGACCTGAGTTCAAATCTGGCCTCAGACACATAACACTTACTAGCTGTGTGACCCTCGGCAAGTCACTTAACCCCATTGCCTAATCCCCCCCCAAAAATAAACAAACAAACTAATCAGCCACTCAATTCCCCCTCAGTCTGTAGGCTTAAAGTTCAGGAAGCAGCTGCCACCCCAGGGCTGCTTGCAGGGACTGGAACTGGGACCGAGTTTCTCTCTCACCATAGTCACATACTTTTCCTACTGACCTTCTAAGTTGTCTTTGGCATTCGTGGGTTGAGAAGTCTGGAAACTGCCACAGCTGCCCATGTTTCAGTCCTCTGAGGCCTGCTTTAGGTTCACTGAGTCCTGCTTTGCCTGCACACCTATACCAAACTGTGCTCCTCTCCTTGCCTGGCACGATATACCTTTCTGATCAACCATCCAGGTTATCTTGGGCTGTAAATTTGTTTCACTCTGTCTTTTTGTGAGTTCTGCTGCTTTAGAATTTGTTTAGAGATAGTTTTTTATAGGTATTTGAAGGGGTTTGGGGGAGAACTCAATGATGATAAATGACGAAACTGAAGCTAAAGGTTAAGTGTCTTCATCAAGGTCACACAGGAAGCGAGTCCCCACAGTTGATATTTGGATATTAATTCCAAATCTACCATACTTTCTGTTGAGGTTTAGGGGTCCTGGGACCCCAAAATATTGAGAGCCAGAGACTTGAGTCCTGTCTGAGTGAATTTGACCCAAACTTTCTTTCAGTCAAAGACAAGGTTTATTAGAATGCCAATGGGGGAGGGGGGGAAGAGATTTTAAGAGTCTACCATATTGGCCAAACTCTTAAGGAATCTAAGCATTTGTATAGCTAATGCAAGTGGACCAGATCTTAAGAATCAGAGCCATTGTCTAGATTATAAGAATCTGAGCACCTTAATGGAGACAAGATGAATCTTATATACAGAAAGACTGTGGGAAGGATCCAGGAGTAGCCAAGTAGTCTGGGGTGCCTGGAGGAGGCGTATAAGGAGGATCTGGATGGGAGCGGCCAATAAGCTGGAGTGAACAGAATGCCAGGGACCTGGAACACTTGGCCAAGGGAGAATGGAGTCTAACAGAATGCCAGGGACCTGGAGCACTTGGCCAAAGGAGAATGAAGTCTAGATAGAAAGGTGGGAAGTGGCCAGGGGCAATCAGGAGGTAACAGAACAAAATCAGGAGATTGGGTATAGCCACAATGAAAGGCCAGTTGAGTGGATTACAGCCTCAGGCAAACACCAGGACTTAGGAAAAGTCCAAGGATATTCTTTTTTGGAGTCCAGATCCCAAAGACATGATCTTTTCCTTTTAAAGGTTCAGATCCCATCCCCATCACTTTCTAATTTGCCACATTGTCCCTTCCTTCTGGACTTTGTATTTATTAACGGATGAAGTCAAAGTTTCCCTATTCAAGTACATGCCAAGTGCTACATTATATTTATTCTTTTAAAATGAAATTTATCAAAACCTTTTGCTTTTACATCACCTACATTTCCCAATAAATGCACCCCATCTTAGAGAGCCAGCTCTTGTTATTAAAAAAGTTAAAAATGGGAAAATTAAAATAATAATTCAGAAAAATTATCCAACATATTGAAAAAAATCTGGCATTACGTCCAGTGCTATACATCCATTGGCCCTCAATTCTGCAAATAATTTTTTTGGGATAAACCTTGGTCATTATAACTTCACAGAACTCAATTGTAATTGTTTTTAATCCTATTTTTTCCCCATTTACATTGGTGCAGTTATTGTGCATATTGTTTTCCTAGTTCTACTTACTTCACATCCATTCATATGTCTTCCCATGCATTGCTATGTTGAGCATAATCATCATTTTTTATGGTGTGGTAATATTCAATTACATTCGTGCACCACAATTTGTTTAGGCATTTCCCAGTTAATAAGTTATCTACCATGACTATAATTCTTTGCTTCTATAAAAGAAAACACAGCAAAAACATGTCTTCCTATGCATTCTTAAGGCAGATAGGTAGCACAGTGAATAAAGTGCTGAGTCTGATGTCAAGAAGACTCATTTTTGTGAGTTCAAATTGGGCCTCAATACTTACTAATATCATGAATGAGGTCTTGGTGTCTTTCATTGCACATAAATTGGATTTAAGTGAGGCAGAGTTGCATGAAGTCATCTGCCTCACTCTCTTCCAAAATCATCTAAGTTCACTAGCAAGACAAAAGTCAAGACAACTGGTGATGGGCCAGGATGTTTGATCTTTCTCTAAGTGCCCACAACACCTGCCTCAGCTGCTTTTGGGGCCCTTGGAACTGTGAAAAATGATTTTTAGACACAGAGCTTTACCCATCAACCCCCATTCTTCCAAAGAGGGAAATTACTGATAATGAGATTATTTAATCAAAGTTATGGAAGCTCCATTGTCTTCTGCTCAGGTTTGGATGGAGACAAATTCTACCATTTAGATGGCCCATGGCTGACAGTGGTCTGTTATGGTTGGGGGGAAATCTCATAGAAGAGGTATTTCCTCTGTCCAGAGGTAAACAATACATGATAATATCAGCCCCTGTTGAAAAGATATATAAACTGGGCACCCCAACCCCAAAATCAAACAGTTCTGGACTGACCACCTTAGGGGAAGCCCAGTTCTGGACTATAACTCCCTTGCAATGCTTGTCGCTAGCTTGAGAAAAATTAAAATGTGGACACACAACCTACTTCATTTGTTTTTCTTGAACAAACTCTGTTTTTGGTATTGACAGAACACAATGTTCTCATCTACTCATTTTGCAAAGGGAAGTCTTCATATGCTTGGGAGTATATATATCCCCCTAATTCACCATCAGATTTGAGGTCTGTCAGTACCCTCAACCTGGTTTAGCATGTCTGCAGAGATGGCTTTATCAGAGTCTGGTCACTGTGCATGCTACAGCTTCTTGGAACCACAGGTGAGAGTCGACTGACAGGTGGACACCAAAGGTGAATCAACATCCTTGAAAATGGTTTGTGACAAGCTCTCACACCAGAGGTTCTGATCATCTGAAGAAGGAAGCACCAAACCATTCAAGTAATTTTCCAAGCAATCCCTAAATGGGATCATGAAGAGTCAGACATGACTGAACAACAACAAATGTATTCTTAATCCATTTTGTTTTTCCTGTGTAAATTACCATGACATTTTCTTTTCAGTGTCTGTGGATATCAGTGAGAATGTCATGTAGTTTTATGAGACTTGATGAAATTAGTACAATACCAATTACAAAAAGAAGAATTTGTTGAACCTCTCCTACTTCCTAGCTAGAAGAATTCCATCTTCTAGCTCTAGTGATACAGATCAGTTTTTACTCCAAGGACTATGTTTATGTGTTACAAGATCTCACTGTAGTTTGGTTCTGAATTCTAAGGTCAAATATACACTAGTCAAAGTTGCTGGATCACCCCTGAACATTTTCACAGGAGACTTTGGAAAAATAGATAGTACTTTGAGGATTACAAAGTACTTTATTCAGGTTATCTCATTTCATCCTCCAAACAAGGATGTATAAGGTAAGTATTATTAAACCCATTTTACAGATGAGAAAACTGAGGTTCAAAAAGGTCAGATGATTTAACTCAGGTCTCAAAGCTAACAAGTCAAATGGCTTGTCCCACTGAGTTGACTGGTTTGGGTGAGGGGGTGAGGTCAGCTTAATGAGTTGCCTTGCTATCAATGCAAACTGCTTATGTTGCCTTAGAATTAATTAATGTCTAATGGTTATGAAAGCAATCTACAGCTCTATTTCATGGGATATTAACAGCAATGTTGATGGCAAGTTTTCATCTCAGAAAAATTTAAATTGTGCAGTAATACAGAACCCTTCTTGCTTTTTGGCCCCTTCTCAATCTACTATGTCACCTAAGTGCCAAACTAGGGTGACAATGGGAAGAGACCAAGAGAGATGTGATATCCTTCTTGACAAGGCAGAAGAATAGAAGAGGAAGTTCAAGTAGACTGAGGTACAGATGAAACAAAATGGTGATTGAGCAAAAAGAATCTCTTCCCCTCACCTTGGTACTCTACTAATGATGAATTAGCTGAAGGGAAAGTTCAGAGTTAGTATATTCAATGCAGAAAATGGCAGGAAGGAGTCAGAGAGAATTGAAATTTTTTTTACCTTTGAAATAACTGTAAGAAGAAAACAATTGGCACTGAAAGATGGCACAACCTCCAGTACCTGGCTGTTAAACATTTACCAGCACAGCCCTGAATATAATTTAGATGTAAATAAGTATTGATAACAAGGTAATATGAGGAGGAAGAGAGCATAAGTGAATGTGGAAACTCATGTCCTCATGAGCTATTCCCAAATGCAGCATGCTCAACCTACTCTTATCTTTCATAGCTAATCTTTGATTATCATTCTCAGTTTTTCTGGAGAGGTATTACGGAAGACTTTAGAGGAGAAAGGAATGTTGCTTCCTATACACCTTTGCTACTGTCTAACAGTTAATCCTGGCTACCTAGAAAATGCTGGCATTTCTATGTGTAATAAATGGGAACAATTTCTCACAAAGGGTGAAATATGTAAAGACAGAAAACAACTAAGCCAGAACAGTGTGACTCCCTAGGGCAACCTTTAAGAGGCCTATGTACCTAATAAGTCCTTTGTGAAGAGATCCAATTGGACAGGATCTAAGGTGCATCCAAGATGCCTGAAGGGGCAAGCACTATAGGAAATGTAATTGTAGGGTTGTAAATTAGTTTTAACAAGGCCTATTGCGTTGCTGAATCTTGTGTTCTCAACACTACAAAATTAATACTTTGGGGCTTTCTTTTAAGATCAGATCATTCTGAGAAGGGATTAGGTTTTCATTGGTGCATGGTATTCTTGCAAAAAGTTCTTTATTCAGGCAGAATCCTTGCTGGAGGAAGAAAATAAGGATAATGGGAGTAAATGGCTCTACCTTCATGCACTTGAAGCTCATACAATTAATGATTTCTGTACAGAGAGAGAGAAATAATATTAATAACAATAGATAGCATCTCTATAGTACTTTAAAGTTCCAAAGCACTTTACATATTTCATTTAATCTAGAACCTTACAGTATCTCTGAAACCACAGCTTCCATGAAACTCATAAAATCTTTGGCCCTCTTTGCTTTCTCTCCACTATTTCCCTCATTTAGCTCACCCACCCCTGAAGCTTTAACCATCATGTTTATGTGAATGATTTCTGAATCTTCAGCTCTGGCTTCTTTTTTACTTTCCAGTCCTAATTTCCAGTTATCTATTATCCATTTGGATATCCTGCCCACTCAACTACCCAACCCCTCACCATAACTAACTCCTCTTTCTGACTTCTTTATTTCTTCATACCCTGTTATGGATATGAAGATAGTAGGGTGTAATGGAAGAGCTTTGGTGTTGAGAGATTTAGGTTATGAATCCAGCTCTGACATTTACTAGCTTCATGATCTTGCACAATTCAAATAATTCAGGAAGTATTTATTTACTTAAGTTAAGTATTTATCAAGGTCCAAGTACTATGCTAAATACTAGGGATAAAAAGAGGTAGGATTTGCCTGCAGAGAGCATGCATTCTTTTCTTTTGCCCTCAGTTTCCTCATCTGTAAAATTAAAGGTTAGAATAAGTCAGTGTTGGGGAACCTGTGGCCTTGAGGCCACATGTGATCCTCTAGGTCCTCAAATGTGGCCCTTTGATGGAATCCAAACTTCACAGAAAAGTCCCCTTGATAAAAGAATTTGTTCTGTAAAACTTGGACTTAGTCAAAAGGCTGTACCCAAGGACCTAGAAGGCCACTTGTGGCCTTAAGGCTGCAGGTTCCTCACCACTGAACTAGATGATCACTAAGGTCCCATCCAGCTAAAATTTTTATGATCCTATGGATAATAACCAAGTCTTTGGAACTCTGAGAAATCTTTAACTCTTTCCCATCCCTCACTCCTCAGTACTTAATATCAGTTGACATTGACTTCCTAACTATTCCTTGAACACTTCATATCCTAACTCCAGGAAGTATCAAAATACCAACTTCTTCAAGAAGTTTTTTCTGCTCCTTAACCTTAGTGCCTTTCCTCTGAGATTATCTCCAATTTATCATATCTTTCTACCTCTGTATATATATTGCTTATAAATTGTTTTAATGTTGTATCCCCCATGAGAGTTTGTACTCCTTGAGAGCATGGCCTTTTTTCTTCCTGCTTTTCTTTGTATTTCCAGAACATTACATAGTGCTATGCATAGAGGAGTCATTTAATAAATTCTGACTGACTTAACTTACTTGTTGACTGACTTGACTTGAATTGATAAGTAATTTATTATTCTTTCACAATTTTTTTCATTCATTCCTTCTTTTTCATTCCTTTCACCATCACTCTAGTATAGGATTCATATCTTGGTTATTGAGATTGCCCTATTTGGTCTCTGTTCTCTGAATTATCCTGCACATCTCTGACAAATTAATGTCACAAAAATTCTCCTTTTTCATAAATTTTAGTGACTCCTCATTATCAACAATTTAAGGTCCAAACTGCCTAGTCTTGCTTTAAAGTCCCTCTTTTAAGCTAATCTGACTCACCTTTCCAAACTGTTCTACTACCATTTCGCTACATCAACTTTCCAGGTTCTATATTAGTCCACTATGACACGTTTTTCTCATAGCATTTTTTTCTTCTCTCCTTCACCTTTCCTCACATACACTTTCTCTATTTTTTCACCTATATAGATCCTTAGGCTCAGCTTAAGTTCCATCTCCATGAAATTTGTCTGGATTACCTTCACTATACTGAGGTGTACCTCACTGAATTCACAGAACTTCTTGTCTACAACATTCATTTGGTGAAGACATATTGTCAGATTGTTGACTTTCAAGGTCAGGTACTGTTTCTTGCCCTTTTTTTTTTGGTCTTCAAATACTGAGCACCAAACTCTTCATGTATATATGGATTGTCTCCCCAATTATGTTCCCATGCCAATCCTTCCTCCACATGTCTGCTAGAGTGATTTTTTCTAAATTGGAGGTCATATTATATCCTGTTTTTATTGTTCAGTCATGTCTGACTCTTCATGACCCCTCAAACCATAGCATGTGAATGCTGTCCATGGGATTTTCTTGGCAAAGATACTGGAGGGATTTGCCATTTCCTTCTGTGGATTGAGGCAAACAGAGATTAAGTGACTTACCCAGGGTCACACAACTAGTAAGTATCTGAGGCCAGATTTGAACACAAGTCTTCCTGACTCTAGGCCCAACCCTCTATCCACTGAGCCACCTAGCAGCTTCATACCATGTTGTACCTTTGCTAAATATATTCCAGTGGCTCCCTATTACTTTCAGAATCAAATATAAAGTCCTCATTTTGGCATTTACATTTTTTCATAGCCTATTTCCTTCCTATTTTGAGATTCTCAAGGCTTACTCCTAGCTCTGCTGTTCACTCACTTTTCTACCTCTCCCATCCTCCTTCACCAGCTTCCTTCATGCCCTGGAGAAGTCTTCTGCTTGTGAATCTATTCTGATTTCATGAGGTATTCATAAGTCACTCTCTTGTTCACTAAACTCCAGTGTCCCTAATATTGCCTCTATGATCAAATACAAACTTCTCTGACTTTTAAAGCCCATAACAATTTGACCCCAGTCTACTATTCAAGATTTATTTTTACTCCCCTTCTTATGCTCTATGGTCTAACCAAACTCATCTTAAATGGGGCATTTTTTCTTCTGACTGTCTTTCATGTGTAGAATGCTTCTCTTCCTTTCCCTGTACTTTTAGTATCCTTTGTTTCCTTCAAAGCTCACTTGAAATACCTTCTATATGAAGCTTTTCAAGATCCTCCCACTTATAATGCCTTCCTTCTGTCAAAGGACTATGTATTTACTTTATTCATATTATGCATATCCTTTTTTGGGTCCACATCTCCATGATTATAGCATAAACTCTTTAGGTTAGAGGTCTTTTACTTTTGTTTTTGCATCTCCAGTGCTTAGCATAGTTCTTGCCACATAACAAGTACTGGTTGATTGATTAAGTATTTGTCAGTAATCCAGGCACTCTAATATCCACATCTATGGAATCTAGGCAAGATAAACCCATACCTCCCACACACACACATACACATACCCACATATATCATTATAGTTGTTTTTTTTTTATCCTGAAGAAACTCTGAGTGTGGTCATAATGACTCCAGAAATGAGCATATTTGGGGAGTAGCTTCTGAGATCCAATTTAATTTATATGAGTTCAGAACTCACCATGATTCTGGGCAATAGGTTATAGAGATGATGATGGTTTAGTGCATTGTTTCAAGTGGGGGCAACATCTCTATTCAGATAAGTTCACAACATTACATTAGGTTAAAGTCTGGTCTGGGAATTGCAGTGAAAAATGAGTCTTAGAAATCTCATTGAAGTGTGATTGTTTTTTAATTAGGATTCATTATATTTATAGTTCGCCTTTTTTAAGCTACATCTTTTTAACCAAATGGAAACTTAAAATCAGAAAATCAGCTTAATCAACCATATGAAGGAATCATTTCTCAATGTGTAATGGAAGCTGAAACATTCATTTGATCTGATTGGTTTTTCTCTTACAGGCAAGACAGTGCACCAGGATGACCTAGAAACTCTTGGAAAAGGGATCATGAATAAGCAGAACCAAAAGAACAATATACCCAACAACCACAATACTGTAAAGGAAAAGAACATGAAAAATGTAACAACTAAAATCAATACAATGATCAGATGACTGCAAGGGACTACTGATTAAACATATTTTCTCTCTTCTCCACAGAGAGGAAATGGGCTACGGGTATAGAATGAGTTTGACACTGTCAGGTAGGGATAATCTCAGTTTGTTTTGCTTAGCTTTATTTCTCTGTTATAAGAAATGGTTTTACAGGGTTGGAGGTATGAAAAAATGACATTAATGAAAAAAGTCACCAAATAAATATTTTAAAAGAAAAGAAACTAATGAAAGAATAGAAAATTCATGTCAAACCTAGGATTTGCCTGTCTATTGGCAAAGAAAGTTTGTAGTTGAATACTCATAGAAAAGCAGTAGGGAGTCTTAAGAAAAGCTAAATCCTACTCAGGACCTCTTGACTGAGGTATAATCATCCTTAAAATTCACCTCTACTGATCTATCCAGTTCAGTTTTTAATTTTTCAAGGGATCCTAGGCCCTACTTTGCCTATAACACTTTTCTAGACATATTACTCTATTATTTAATCATTCACACTGTCATAAAAAAAATTAGTTGAAGTTTTCTAGCAGTTAATTTCATCTAATCATTACTATTCACATGCTTTTTTGCTGAACTAACTACATTTTTCTCCTCTTTTATCATTCACACCATATTCTTTGACATTATGTCTTTTCTTCAATTTCTTAGAATCAATATGTATAAATTAAAGACCTTTCTTCTATCCAATGAAATCACCAATTTATTCCTCACAAGAATTTTAGCTGTTATATTTTGTTCTCCTAACTATTTTTTCCCCCTAATATGTACTCCCAATGAAGGAATCTAGAAGTCAGAATTGTAAAGTTGTGTAATAATAATTTCAACAGCCTATCCCACAGAGATCATAACACTGTTACTACATCTTTCAGAATGAATCAATCAACATTAATCAACAAGCATTTATTAAGCATATACCATGTGCCAGACAGCTGGGCTAGTTTCTGGGATACTGTGGAAATACTCCTGAGACTAACATGATTGCTTTCTGTGAGTTACCTTACTAGATAGGTGCACCAGACACAGAGTAAGCCTTTGCCAAGAGTAGTCAGTTAGGAGCCTGCTATGAGTCAAAAGTCTTGCTCACTTCGAGACACCTTTGCTGATGTTGGCTGGATGACTTTGCTGAGCTGCATACCTCAAACTGGCTTAAACCAGCCTTGTGGTCATCCATTCCTTCAAAAACATCTTCTGTGTTCTGCTTTGGAAAGACTGGACACTCTCCACCCTACCCTGTATTGAAACCTCCCCTTTGTGGTTTTCAAGCATAAATTGCCCCTGCTTCTCCTAGATTATGGGATTCCTTGTGCTTGGTGCTTAGATGTCTGGGCACGTGTCTACTTTTTCTTCTAATAAAACCCTTCTGCTTTTAACTCAACTTTTAACTCCTCTGAATGTGAAGGGTGGGCTTTCCCCAGACAATATAAATTCAAAGAATGAGACAATTCTCATTCTCACTGCATATATAAGTATATGATGATGAATATAAATACTAATAAATATAAGGTAGTTAAATAAAAGGTAGTTAAGGAAGGAAGATAATAGTACCTTGAGAGAGGGACAGTTTAACTGCCATTCTATGATAAGGCTCTGAGGAGGCAAAGAGTTTAACATTCTGGAGAAATAATTATTATAATGAGTGAAGAAATGATAGAAAAAAAGGACTAAGAAAACATTTCCTGAGGGAACTGAGCTTTATGTCTGTTTTATTCGTGGTTGAAATGTTAATAAATAGTATAGTCAGCAACACTGATGTTTATTTAAATCTAGGAGTTTAGCAGGGTTGATATATTTAGAGAAAGATAAACAAATGCTTGTAGAAAAGAGATAGTATTAAATATTGCTTACTTATTAAACTGTGGTGGGGTTCAGTGCTCAGTGATTAATGAGAAGGATGTTTGAATTTTAATAATTAATAAGGGTACATCAAAATATACCACTTGATTGATTGAAAGCCACAGATGAGAATAATTAAGAAAATGAATCATTAGAAGATGGAAAGAGGAATAAATGATTAACTTACATAAGCTACATGTCAAAGTGGTTGACACTAATTCCCTTTTACTCAAAGTATAACTCATATTATCTTGCAGAGGAGCAAAAATTCTCTTTCCAATTGTAAAGTTAGTCTCTTCAATTCAACTCTATTCCATATTGTACTTGTTGGCTGCTGAATAATAGCATTAAAGACAAAATTTCCCCCTATAATTACTTTCTAGAATGAAGTCAAACATGCTATAGAAGTGCCAAAGAAAACAAAGCAACCAACAGTTCAGCAATTTGAGAATGCTAGATTATCTAATACTAACAAAAAAACTCTCCTATTGCATGAAACATCACAGTGCCACTTTCAAAATATAGAAAAAAGTTACCCATTTAGTAATAACAATAAAATAGGGAAAGGATCTATGGTATCATTAATAGAGAGAACTTGTATATTAAAAAGTATTAGAAAGTTGCCTAGAGTATGAAGGAATTTTTTGTGTTGGGGTTTATGGGATGTTGGGGGAGGATTAGCATCTCTGGTGTGAATATTTTCTGAGCCCTTTTTAGGACTGCTCATCCACCTTTGGTGAGGCTCCAAGAAGGTGTAGCATGTATAGTAGCCTTACCCCAGTAAACTATCTCAGCTGATGGGGTAAACCAGGTTAAAGGTAACCAACAGTCCTCAAACATGTTGATGAGTTAGGAGGATATATATCTACCCCAGACATGTGAAGATTTCCCCAGGTGGAACATACAGATGGCAAAAATCTGTTCCAGTGACTATGAAGGAGGCTTCATTGGTGCTGTGAACTATTTAGAGCTTTGTCAGATACTGAAGAAGCTAAGGTCATCCACTGCATCCCTGGCCATCACCAGTCATCTTAACTTTTGTCTTGCTACTGGACATGGACAACTCTGGAATAGAGAGTGAGTCTGATGACTTTGTGCAATTCTGTCTCACTTAAATCCAATTCATACACAGGTCAAGACATTACCCTATGTTGTGATTAATCTTCCTCAAAAACAAAGGACAAAAACAGAATATGCAGAGATTAAATTACTTAGCCAGAATCACATAATCAATATGAATCTGAGGTATAACTTGATCCCATGCCTTCCTGTCTTTAAAGGTAGCTCTCTATCTACTATTCTTTATTGTTTATCAAAAACAATGGTGATAATAATAATATCCTTATTTCTTTTTTCATTTTTAATTTATTTTGATTTATCAACAATCACTTCCATAAGCTTCTGAGTTTTAAATTTTTCTCCCCCTCCCTCCCCAAGAAGGTGCACAATCTGATATAGGCTATACATACACATTCCTACTAAACATTTTCACATTAGTCATGTTGTAAGGAAGAATTAGAACCAATAAGAGGAACCACAAGAAAAAGAAAACAAAACAAAACAGAAGAAAAAAATAGCAAATAGTATGCTTTGATCTGCATTCAAACTCCATAGTTCTTTCTTTGGATGTGGAAAGCATTTTCCATCATGAGACTTTTGGAGATGTCTTAGATCCTTGCATTGCTGAGAGGGCTAAGTCTATCAAAGTTAGTAATCACACAATGTGACTGTTACTGTGTACAACGTTCTCCTGGTACTGCTCACTTCACTCAGCATCAGTCCAGACAAGTCTTTCCAGGATTTTCTGAAGTCCACCTGTTCATCGTTTCTTACAGCACAATAGTATTCCATTACATTTATATACCACTTGTTCAGCCATTCCCCAATTGATGGGCATCCTCTCAATTTCCAATTCTTTGCCACCACAAAAGGAGCTACTATAAATATTTTTGTACATATAGGGCCTTTTCCCATTTATTTGATCTCTTTGGGATACAGCCCTAGAAGTGCTATTGCTGGGCCAAAGGGTATGCACATTTCTATAGCCCTTTGGGCATAGTTTCAAATTGCTCTCCAAAATGGTTGGATCATTTCATAACTCCACTAACAATGTATTAGGGTTACAATTTTCTCACATCTCCAACATTTATCATTTTGCTTTTTCATCATGTTGGCCGATGTGACAGGTGTGATGTGGTACCTCAGAGCTGTTTTGATTTGCATTTCTCCAATCAATAGTGATTGAGCATTTTTTTCAAATGACTATAGATAGTTTTAATTTCTTCATCTGAAAACTGCCTGTTCACATCCTTTGACCATTTATCAATTCAGGAATGACTTGTATTCTTATAAATTTGACCTAGTTTTCTATGTATTTTAGAAATGAGGCCCTTATCAGAGACACTGGTTGTAAAAATTCTTTCCCAGTTTTCTGCTTATCTCCCAATCTTGGTTGCATTGGCTTTGTTTGTGCAAAACCTTTTCAATTTAATGTAATCAAAATTATTCATTTTGTATTTTATAATGTTCACTATCTCCTGTTTGGTCATAAATTCTTCTGTTCTCCATAAGTCTGACAAGTAAACTATTCCTTGCTCTCCCAGTTTGCTTATAGTGTCAGCCTTTATATCTAAATCATGAACCCATTTTGACTTTATTTTGGTATATGGTGTGAGGTTTTGGTCTATGCCTAGTTTCTGCCATACTCTCTTCCAGTTTTCCCAGCAGTTTTTGTCAAATAGTGAGTTCGTATCCCAGAAGCTGGGGTCTTTGGGTTTATCAAATAGTAGATCACTATGGTCATTGACTACTGTGTCTTGCATACCTAACTTATTCCACTGACCCACCACTCTATTTCTTAGCCAGTACCAAGAAGTTTTGATGACTGCTGCTTTATAATACAATTTAAGATCTGGAATGGCTAGACCATCTTCCCCTGCATTTCTTTTCATTAGTTCCTTTTGATACTCTGGACCTTTGGTTATTCCAAATGAATCTAGTTATGATTTTTTTTCTAGTTCAATAAAATAATTTTTTTGGTAGTTTGATTGGTATGGCACTGAAGAAGTAAATTAGCTTAGGTAGAACTGTCATTTTGCTGGTGACATACACACATACACATGCGAACACACATTTATATGTATACATATATGTGTAGATACACATTTATACATACACACACATATGAAATCTAGGAATGTGATGAAGCAAGGGAAATATCATAACCTTTCCTCCTGGTTTTAATTTTGTTTCTAAGTCTTTCTCCCTCATATTTGCAAAAGAAAAAAAAAGTTTCAGAACTGATAAACTGGAGGATTATTTATTCCTTGAAAATTTTCTGGAAGATCTGCTTCTACATGGATGATAATTAGTTGAAGTTTGTCTTCAAAAATTAAAAAAGATACTAATAGACTTCTTAACTCTAATTAGAGATATGTCTCTGATAGAGATGCAAGCCTCAGGAAGCACATTCAAAAAATAGATTAGCCTGAAAGGACTAGTTATCTGGGGGAGGGGTTCTTTTTCTCCCCCAGAATAATGGTATCTTGGGCAAAGAATCTCCTTATAGATAGTAGAATACTTTCTAATGAAGGCTTTAAAAGAAACAGACATCACTCCTGATGGCAAAATAAATCAGAAAAGTTTTAAGCCCAGGAAATTTTCTCTGGTCCCAGTCTAGTCCTACATATATGCATTTCAATGGACATTTATTCTTCTATATCCATTAATCCCACTGATAATGTGTCAATTTGTAGGATAGTTTTCCTCTGGTTTATGTGAAAATTGTCTTATTTCTACTTTTCTTACTATGATATTTTATGAAATATCTTTGTTTTCAATGAATTGTACTCTCTGGCTCATCAATAAACATCAACACACCTTGAAAGGCTTATGGTTGAAGGTTTTGGGTAGTTATAGCTGAAACTCAGAGAGTACCTTGAACTCGATGTAGCTTTGTCTGGTGGATCCCCATGGAAGTTGGTGAATGATCATGACCCTAAATGCTACATCTTCTGTAGTGATTCAGACATTTTTTCTAAGGGCTTTTATATGTATTATCTTATTTGATCTGTATATGAACCCTGGAAGATAAGCAGAGGAACTCATTTCTATACTTCATTGATACATGGCAATAGGGCTTTCCCTGAACCAGTGAAGATTGCATCTCTTTTGGTTAAGATTTATAAGATAGTCTTGAAAATTTCTGTATGTAGAACTCCATCGCCCTGCCCCAAACCTGAGGATAACTAGGCTGGTTGTGTGACAGTTGATACAGAATCTGTCACTGGGCTCATTCACAGACTCCTTTCAGCTTAATAAGGGGAACTTTTCTGTTCACTGGAATTAACTTTGAAGGATCTAAGGTCACTTCCGTACTATGTTTTTGTAGTTGGCACAGTGGATAAAATATTCATCCCAGCATCAGGAAGACCTGCGTACAAATTTGACCTCAGTTACTAGCTGTGTGACCCTGGGCAAGTCATTTAACCCCAGTATGCCTCTGTTTTTTCAACTGTAAAATAGGTAAATAATAGTATCTACCCCCCAGGGTTGTTGTGCGGATCAAATGAGTCAATACATGTAAAGCAGTTCACATAATGCCTGGTACTTAAAATATGATTTTTACCCTTCTTTCCTTCCTACTTAATAATTGAGGGTGGGGATTGGAAAGAGAGGATGTAAAAATATTTATAAAATAAGGACAATGTGGTCCAGCAAGCTTAAGTGATTTGCCTGAGGTCACAGAGTGAGTCTTGGCTCTAAACAAAATTGGAAAAACACTCTGATGCCCTGTCTCTCAATCTAGTGCTCTTTTCATTTCATCACAGTGATGTCTCAATAAAGACAACCTGTGTGTTTAATTTCCCTTGCAGTATGCCCTGGGAATTGTATAATAACTGTCAGGTCAAAACTCTTCTCTTTACAGTCAGCCTTGGAGCTGCTAAATTGATTCTATGAACTCTCATGCTAGAAAAAAAGGAAAGAAAAGCTACAGCCTTGGACTGAAGTCTCTAAGGAAAGTAGTACATAGTTATTCCTTTGCCCTGTCATAAAAAGAACTAGAGAGAATGGGTATGGGGTAAGAATGACTGCAAACCCTACTTACTTTCAACATAGTCACTCAAAATGCATGTATTAAGTGCTACCTGTGTTCAAAGTTCTGTATTAGGAGTTTGAGGAGATAAAAAGATAATTAAGATATAGTTCATGATCTCAAGAAACATTATTAGGACAAGGAATATAAAACATATACAATTTTATGCAATGCCTTTACAAGAACTATAATGAAGACTATATTAAAATAAGAGAGATAATGTTATTTTAAACAAGAAAGAATATCTTGAATGGAGGGGAAAGGCATTGTCAAGTATGGCTTAAAGGAGGAGGTGATGTTTCAGTTTAGACTTGAAAGACAGTTACATGTCAAAGGGCAGAGACAGAAGGGATAGTCCAGGCAAGACAATGATGTGGCTGAGGAAGAAAGGTAGGAAAGAACTAGATGTACATACGGGCTGGTGACCAGAAGTGTGACTTCAGGATTGCCCCTATTTCATAGGTCAGTGTAAGATATGGCTACAAAGATAGGGAACCGACTCAGAAAGTTGTGGAGGACTTTAAATGTTAGGCTAAGGAATTTGGAAGTAATCAGTAGGTAATGGGAAGCCCTTGAAGAATTTGTGCTGGAGGAATGTTATGATGAGATATGATGAGGTCTGTACATAAGAAATATTAATGTGGCACCTAATTGAAAAATGAATTTAGGAGAGAGACAGGAAGCAGAGTGACCAGTTAGTAGAATGCTATAGTTATTCAGGCAGGTGGGTTTATTAATCTCCTCTCACCCTCACCAGCTAGCAATGCCACTATTCTCTCCCACCAGGGGTGAAATACCCATCCCCCCATCAGAGCCACTAAGGTGTAAGCCAACAAAATTGGAGGCACTTATCTCTAGGATATTTGGTCCAATTTCAGTGGTACTAAGAAGTTTCCCCGTGCTTTTGAATGTCTCCCCTACCCAGATTCCATAAATCCTGAAATGTTACCATTAGAGAAACAGAAGTGTCATGCCCCATCATGTTTTTCATAAAGCCATTTACAGAAATAATTTTATTTCTCATTTTATTCAAATAAAATATAATTTTATAACAAACCACAAAGAAATCTTAAATATGAAAAAAAAATAGGAACACAGATCTCAAGTCCTTTATAATGTTCATGTTTAAAACAAAATCATCAATAAAATATTAATATAGGGGGCAACTAGGTGGTGCAGTGGATAGAGGACCAGCCCTGGAGTCAGGAGGACCTGAGTTCAAATCCTGCCTCAGACACATAACACTCACTAGCTGTGTGACTCTGGGCAAGTCACTTAACCCCAATTGCCTCACATTAAAAAATATTAATATAATGGGTAGTGCTTTTTCAATCAATCAACCAAGAAGCATTTATTAAGCTCCTACTACATGCCTGGTATTAGGCTAGACGTTGCAACATTTTTCAACATAAGCTTTTCCAAAATATTATGAATATAATAATGTATTCCATATTCATATGTGTGTATATATATAATCTGACAGTTGATATGAGCCTCAAGATGTGAAATGGTAACAGTTTCCTTCATACTTGGTAAACTGTCACGGGAGTGGAGACAGCCACAAAATATGTGAAGCATCTATTGACAGCTGAATCATTTTCACATGTCTGTGGTGCTGCTGACCTCCCCAGGACATCCAGTGTGTTATTGAAACTGTCAAAACTGACTGAAGGCTCCCTGATGCCTTAAAAATCACCCCAGGAGCTGTCATGTTCCACAAAACCCAAAAAGCTGATCTTGGAAACACAGAGGGGAGGGCAGATGAATTTCTTATTTTGCTTTCCAACCATGATATACCAGATAACACTTGTCTGTTTTTCATAGCTCTTCCTCCTATGTACTTTCCCCCCCTGTCATTCCTTTTGACTCTTTACTGAGGAAAACTCTTTCCATTCCTTTTACCAGATCACTCAGAAAGAGTACACTAACAATTTCCTCATCATATTCATGCCAAACTTTTTTATCCCCCTTTGTCTCTTTCTGAGATCTGGACAGAGAAATTTAGTTCTTGCTGTAGGGCTCTGGACTTGTCTTTGATAAAAATTTTCCATATCTACCCCTACTTCAGTCTCACTACCCTGTTCTTTGACTATTTTCATGCCATGATGTCATGGATACCTTTCCAATCCCACTTGCCACAATCCTACTCACTCCTTACCTCCATTTGTTATAGTTAATCAAATCAACACTATGATTCATGGTAAAGATGTCTCCCAGTTTCTCAATAACTTCACTGTCCTGTTGAATTCATGGGCCAAAATGCTACTGTCTTGCCAATATTTCCCTTATACGTGTTGTATTCCCTTATTAGAATGTAAAGTCCTTGAGGTCAGGCAATGACTTGCTTTTGGTATTTGGTTCCCTGGTGCTTAGCACAGTGCTGGGTGCAGAATAAACATGTAATAAACATTTTTTTCATACATTAATTCATTATTGTCTACAGTCCTTTAATTTTATTTTTAAAAATTAAATAATCATTTATTCTCTTTTCCTCTTACTTCTTACCTCTACCCCAATCACCATTGGTAAAATTATTTTTTACAAAGGGAAAAGAAAGGAAAGAAAGGGAAAGGAAGAAAAACACATTGAACCAATATTTTGCAGGGACATCTTCCCACTAGCTTCTGGCCTTTCATTTTCACCAAGCCAATCTTCAAAGGAAATAAGGACCCTTGCCTCAAAATAGTCAATCAGACTTAACTTGAGGAGACAGAAAATTCTTCCTTTGCTTTGAGGTAAAGAAAACAACTATGCAGACTGTATTGGTGGCCAATCCAGATAGCCTATTCTTCTCAATTAGGGATCTCTTAGAAGGGTGCCTTCCAGTTTGGTCACAGGCACACCAATTTAAATACAGCATCCAGTGTAGAGCTAGGTGTAGAGGTCAGGCTGGGAAGGTTGACATGGATGTTCAGCAGCCCATTGCTCAGGATATTGAATGGATTTGCTTCAACTGAAAAAGGTAAGTATAATGATGAGAGATTTATGCTAGAAGAGATCTAGTAATTTTGGTCGTTTGCTTCAAGTTCTGCCCACCCCACCCCCTCATTCCCCTTTCTAGTTAGAAAAATCTGTGTTAAAGATGATCCAACCTTCCTCTGTTAAAATACAAATATATTATGGGGAAATAAAAAAAATGATAAATATAAAATAGAGCTTTGATGTCATCAGTAAAGGGAACTTGCAGGTGAGGGAATTACCTCTACAATACAGGTTGCCACCTACTCTGCAATTTGTCATGCAGCCTTATAGCAACCCCATTTAGAAAGTACTACAAAAATATTATCACCTCCATTTTACAGATGAAGAACCTGAGTCTTGGGGAAGTGGAAAAACTTGCTCATGACCAGACAACTATAAAGTACAAGAAACAAAATTTGGACCCAGATCTTCTTGAATCCAGGTTGACACTCTATCAGCTACACCACCCTAGCCTTTTACAATTTATGTTATATGCATTGAGACCCTCAAACAAATGGAGATAAGAAGATTTAGAAATGAATTCATATAGGTTTCACCCATAATTCTTCTTTTTGGTTCTATTTTGCATATGGAACCATGTATGTTTGTGAAGTAGAGAATAAATAATGAATTAAAAAATCAAAGATACTCAAATACTCAAATGGATCTGTTATCTCATCCATTTGGCTATTCCCACCAATAATTCAGATTATAATCCATCCAAGTCTGCCAAACCTCTTTGAATTCTGGTAATGTCATCCAATAAGTTCTCCACAAGATGTTCACTTAACATGCTAGAGATCTTTCTCACTTTCTCCTTATGTTGGGATACCAGTGCAACCATCAATCAATTTACCTGTCATTCCTTACCCTATCTATATGACCTGCCCGTTGTCTTTTCCTATTGTACACTTCTTAATGACATCTTTTACTCCATTTAAAAAATGTTCTTCATTAGTTATATCTTGTAGTCTGCTCACACTCACCATCTACCTCTCCATTGGCCTATGTGTGATATTGATTTTCAATTTTTGGACACTTTTGGGTTCTGTGTCTCGCAACCATGTAATAATACTTGTAGAATATTCAAAAGATAGGCCTTTGTTTCTGAGACACAAATCAGGTTATTAAATTTGCTTTGTGATTTCTTGAGAACAATTCTACACACTATCTTCTTCCTGTTTAATTCTAGCCTCCAAATGTCATCTATCTGTATTGTTTCTACTGAATATATATATTGATAAGACTGTTTTATAGGTTGCTCATCTGACTGTAAGTCTCAATATGGGTAATAAAAACTCATTACACATATGTAGATTTAGTTTCACATCTATCCTGTGTAGATGGTGAGGTCATTCTCTTCTGAGTGGTCTTGTATTTCTTTCAGGAGTATTTCTAATATTCAGGGCTTGATGCAATCATCATGATGTTATTGACAAATAGGAACATCTGGAATAAAAAGGTTAAAAAAAAGTTGGGAAGCTCAAGGGTAATAATGAAAAGAAAGTGGGAAGGAAGGGGTTAGATATATCAGTACCAGATTTCAAAGTCCACTAAAAATCAATAATCATTAAAAACATATAATAACTATAATAGCCAACATTTATATAGTTCTTATGATGTGCCAGTTGTTGTGCTAAGTGCTTCACAATTATTGTATCATTTGATCCTCACACTGGGAGGTAAGTACTATTATTATCCTTATTTTACAGATGAAGAAACTGAAGCAAAGAGAGGTTAAATGACTTTTCCGTGGTCCCTTAACTTGGAAGTATCTGAGTTTGTATTTGAACTCAGGTCTTCCTGATTCCAGGCCCAGTGTTCTATCCACTGCACCATCTAACTGCCCCATATTTAAAACCAAATGGGTGCCCTAATAAGGAATGGCTACACAAATTATTGTGTATGAATGTAATTGAATATTATTGTACCTTTAAATATGACCCAAATAGACAATTTCAGAGGAAACTGATAAGTTTTCTATGAACTAATGCAGATTAAAGTGAGAACTAGGAGAACAACGCATGCATTTTATTGTTGTTGTTACTGTTCCATCATTTCAGTTATGTCTGACTGTTCATGACCCCATTTGGGATTTTCACTGGTTTGGTTTGCCATTTCATTTTCCAGCTCATTTTCCAGATGAGGAAACTGAGGCAAATATGGTTAAGTAACTTGCCCAGAGTCCCGTAGCTAGTTAGTGTCTAAGGCCAGATTTGAACTCACAACATGAGGTTTCCTGACTCCAGGTTCAAGCATTCTATCCACTATACCACCTCGCTGCCCCAGATTTTCTATGCTAATACATATTAAAGTGGGAAGAATTAGGAGAGCAATGTCTATATATGTATGTATACAATGTACCAATGCATACAATGGTAAGAATGTTATAGTGAACAACACCTTTGAAAATCCTTAGAAATCTGGTCAATGTAATGATAAATTAGGAAGTCAGAAGACTACAGATGAAATACACCACACACCTCCTGACAAAGAAGTGATAAACTTAAACAGCAGAGACAGACAAACATTTATAGGCATGATCAATGTGGATATTTGTTTTGTCTGACTATGCATGTTTAACATGAAGTTTTCCTTTTTTATTTTTATTGGGAGGAGCAGGGGTGGGAGGAACAGATTATAAATTCATGTGAAATAAATGCATACATTTATTTAAAAATAATCAATAAGCACAATATCTCACAATTGCTATTTCTTTCAATCAGTTGTGAGAGATGACAAAGATATCCTCCATTGTAGAATATTTCTTGAGAAAGCCTTCCTGTTCCCTGTCATTTCTAAATCATGCTGCCTGCAGTTTGGCCTTCCTCCTCATCATCTGTGGTTCTAACATTCCTTGTGGCTTCCTTATAGAAAAGCGGGCCGTGGTGAGTCTCTATGGAACCCACACTGCAAACACTTTTACAGGGAGAAAGAGAAAGGACAATTGAGATGAAGAAACTCATGAGGTAGGCAAAACAGAGGGGACCCTTAAGGAAGCAAGAGAGAGTTAGGGTGGTGAAGTGGAAAGAACCCTGTATTTCTAGTCTGAGTACTTGGATTTGAATCTTTGTTTTGTTTGCTTCTTACTATTTGAATCACCTCGGACAAGTTGCTTTATCCTTCTATGCCTCACTTTTTTATAAAAAGAAGGGCAAACATTATATCATTGGCTCTCAAGATGTGGTTTGGGAACCCCCAGGGATCCCTCAGATCCTTTAGGGAGGTTCTTGATATCAAACTAATTTCATAATAATATTGAGATATTTTAATTTCCAATACATTGAATTTCTACAGATATAATTCATAAAAATAAAATTTCTTTAAGATCCTCAATAATTTTTAAGAATACACAAGTGTAAAGGTATCCTGAAACCAAAAAGTTTGAGAACTGTTGGATTACATAATGGCTATCGTCTTTCTCAGGTTTAAGCCTATGATAGTACGAATAGAAATGTGATAAGGAGAGACCTAGTTTTATATTGGCTAGGATTGTTTACCTTTAAGGTAGCAAAGAGAATGATATTGGGATTTGGTTGATCTGAAAGTCAAAGGTATATAAAAAGCCCTGTTTATATGGAGTCAGGGCTCTGGAGCTTTTAGTTGAATTTCTATTGCCCTGCAAAGATGGATTCCTGACCCAGGGCTACCGATTGCTGTGTTTAATGAGGAGGAGGGGAGTAGTGTATTATTTGAATTTAATTAGGAGTTATCTCCTTTTTAATTCTATCACAAATAAAATTGTTTTTATTGCATTTTATGATCCACAAGTGCCTCATTTCATTCTAACCCAGAGCCTGAATCACTGGATTGGCCTGAGTCAGGCCCAGCCCAGAATAAGATCATAAGAACATAGAGCTGCAGCTAGAAGGCACCTTAGAAGGCATCTAATCCAAACCTCTTATTTTATAGATCTGAAAACTGAGGGCAGTGTTCAGTTCCCACCTTTTCACTCTCATTGCCCAGTTCTCTCCTGTTTGGCCAAATAGCCTTGCAGGCGGGGAATGATTTGATAAAAAATTGAATTTAAAAGAAGCAAGGTGACTAAGTGGATACAGCAGGTTCCCCACCCCTGGGATGGAGAATTTGCTTTAGAAATGGAATGCCTAACTTCAAGTCATCCCTGCTCTAACACATTCTGACTCTGGTGATCAGGACAAATCACTTAATGTCTCAGTGCTCTAACACAGCAGTTCTCAAATCTTTTGGTTTCAGGACTCACCCTTTTACACTTTTAAAAATTATTGAGGAACCAAGAGAGTTTTTGCTTACATGGGTTATATCTATTGATATTTGCTGTATTAGAAACTAAAGCTGATGTTTTACAATATTCATTTATTAATTTATTTAAATTAACAATAATAAACTACATACATGTCAACATAAATAACATTTTGATAGCTGTTTCCAAAACAAAAAAATAGTGAAAAAAGTGGCATTGTTTTTGCATATTTGTATAAATCTCTATGTCTCTTTAACCTTTTTGATAGAAAACAGCTGGATTCTCATATATATTCTGTATTCAATCTGTTGTAATATATTATTTTGGTTGGGCTGAAGTATATGGGAAAAAATCTGGCTTTACACAAATATGTAGTTGAAAAATGAAGAATGTTTTAATAGGCAAATATCTTTTTAGTATTATTATGAAAATAATTTTGACCTCAATAACCTCCAGAAGTGCCTTGGGGTCTATTGTCTCAGGTCCATACTTTGAGGAACTGTTGCTCTAGCACTCAATCAATCAGCATTTAATAATCACTAAAAACCATGTTGAGAGATGCCATGCAGGAAGGCAAGAGTCCCTGTTCTCAAGGAGTTTATAATCTAATGGATTCCTACATCCAAAGGTCTCTCAGACTACAAATTCCATAGAATGGGTAGGTCTTCTTCTGTACAGAGAGTATACTCATCACCTTCATTTGCCTAAACCAGGGGTGGAGAACCTGCAGCCTTGAGGCCACACGTGGCCCTCTAGGTCCTCAAATGTGGCCCTTTGATGATTTCACAGTTTGGATTCAGCCAAAGGGCTACACTTGAGGACATAAAGGGCCACATGTGGCCTCGAGGCTTCAGGTTCCCCATCCCTGCCCTAAACCAATGAAATCCCTCATTGTCATCAAAACAAAACTAATTTTTGCTAAGGCAAATATTTAATGAGAAAGTATGATCACATCCTGTTCATTAGCATTTCAAAAGAGGAAGCTTAGGGCAATGTTTAACCCAAATGATTGTATATCTAAGGGGGTGAGTGGGATGCCCATTCAGCATCTTGTGTGGCATATATTTGGGAACAATGGTTGGAGAAAATATTGTAGCAGCTCAAACCCTGCATAAGGATACTCCTGGATCTATCAAAAATAATCTTAGAGGAGAAGAAAAAAAGGGCAGCACAAGTTCTAAGGCCCTGTGGAACTGATCAAATCCCATAGGTCAAGAGGAAAGGCTGAGAAGCAACATAGACATTATTAGTGTATGTGAAATTATTGATAATAACTATCATACCCTACCATTATCAGGAAGGCTCAAGATTGGGCATGCCCAATTACAGGACTATGATTTATATGGAATTATTACTGAGTTTTGGATTTCAAATCCACCTAAATAACATTATTTCAGTGGCAGTTACTTTTCAAATAATCAAACTTCCTTGTCCTCCTTCATCCCTTCCTCAGAATTTCTATTAAGATCTCTTGCAAGATTATGATGATAATGGTAGCTGGAATATTCTGATCTCCTTTTCTGTAGAATGACACAGCTCCATCATCCCACTTTTTCTCCTTGCTTTCCATTGATTGCAAATTAGGACAACAATGTATGAATGAATGAAAATATATTAAGTACTTACTATGTGCCAAGCATTATGCCAAACAATGTGCATACAAATATAAAATAATAGAGAGTCCCTGCTCTCAAGGGATTTACATTCTAACGGGGAAGACAGCACATATAGAGAAAGGAGGCCAGAAGCAGAATTAGCATAGACTTTTGAAGGTGGGAGGGAAGGAAAAATGATGAAAGCTTGGCTCTGGAAAAGAAATCTTGTGAATGAATGACTAAAAAAAGTAAGAGCTTACTTTATTATAAAGCTTTGTGGTAAGTGCTGGAGACAGAAATAAAAAAGCAAGACAGTACCTTCTCTCAAGGAGCTTACTTTCTAATCAGGGAAACAAGATAAATAGTTTTCAGCTACAAGTCAGATGGAAAAACCCAGTAGTCCTTAGGGTACAATGGTGAAGAAGGTGGTAATGTATCTTTAGTGCCATTGCCATTGATTAAAAAACAAAAAAAATCAACAAAAACATTGGCAGTGACTTCTACTTTACTCCATCTCTATCAGTTTCTCTCTCTCACTTTCACTTGGAAAGTCCTTGGTTCAAGCACTTATCTGTCCTATAAGATCCATTTTAAATGAGAGGGATTGGTGCTAAAAACATTCTGTAGCAAGTAAGCTTTAGAATCTGATTTCAGGAAGATAGCTGTTGCCATTTCTTCCATCTTCCCACCTTCAAAAGTGTTCAGTCTTCTCTGACATTACTATCCTCAGTTCACATTCAGCCTCAGCCTGGGAAATCAAATAAGTGAATGAACATCAGTTTACCGACAAGGAGGCTAAAATTCCTTCATGATAACAATCTTATTTAGGAGGAAGGTGGCTAGGTGGTGCAGTGGATATGCTGGATCTGGAATCAGGAAGCCTGAGTTTTAATTCTACTTGAGTCCTTTATTAGCTATGGAACCCTGGACAAATCCAAACTCTCTCAGCTCAAATTTTGGAGCTTCCATTCCATAGGCAGTTAGCTGGACTGAAAGATCCTTATGTTAAGGCCTAGCTAGCTTCCCTTGATTTAGCACATAGTCTCAAGTATGACCTTAGCTAATGTATGAGACAGTTTGCATGTAACTGTTATGCTCCCTTAACTTATTTTTTTCTGTCTAATTTTTAATTTATGAAATAAAGCAATCATTTCCTTAACATAATAGATTTTTTAAAAAAAAAGATGATTGTGCATCAAACTTTAAATATATTATGTACAACTTGCTATTTCTTTTAAATATATAATAAAGTCATCATATAACTTTCTTTTTTTCCCTCCTTTTTTTCCCTTCCCTCCCCACCCCTGCCCTAGACTACCATTAGATAGAAATATGCATGTGTGTGTATGTGTGTGTGTGTGTGTGTGTGTGTATGTGTGTGTGTAATCATTCTATACACACTTATATTTATCAAATTTCTTTGGATGCCGATAGCATCTTTCGTAAGTCCTTTGTAGTTCATCTGAGTCTTTATAATAGTCAAAATGACTTAGTCTCTCAAAGTTGTTCTTAAAACAATATTGCAATTACTGTATATAATGTTCTCTTGGTTATGCTCATTTCATTCTCCATTATTTCATGCAAGTCTATCCATGTTCTCTAAGATCATTGAGATCATCATTTCTTATAGTATAGTAGTATTCCATCACAATTTTATGCCACAACTTGTTCAATTATTTCCCAATTTTCAGGCATCCACTCAATTTCTAGTTCTTTGCCACCACAAAGAAAGCTGCTATAAATATTTTAGAACATAGAGGTTCTTTTCCTTTTTCCTTAATCATCTTTGGAAATAGACCTAATAGTGGTATTGTTTGGTCAAAGGATATAGGCAATTTAACAACTCTTTGGGCAAAATTCCAGATTGCTCTTCAAAAAATTGGATTAGTTCACAGTTCCACCAACAGTGAATTAGTGTCTCAATTTTTCCACATCCCCTCCGACATTTGTCATTTTTCCCTTCTATCGTTTTAGCCAACTTGATAGGTGTAAAATAACATCTCAAGGTTGTTTTAATTTGAATTTCTGTAATCAATAATGATTTAGAATAGTTTTATATGACTGTGAATTGTTTTGATTTCTTCATTTAAAAATTGCCTGTTCATATCCTTTGGCCTTTTATCAATTAGGGAATGACTCATAATTTTTATAGATTTGACAAAGTTCTTAGATATGACACCTTTATCTGAGAAACTGTCTATAAAATTTTTCCTAATTTTCTACTTTCCTTTTGATATTGGCTACTTTTTTATTTGTGCAAAACCTTTTTAATTTAATATAATTGAAATTAGCTATTTTATACCTCATACTGCTCTGTATCTCTTGTTTATTCATAAATTGTTTGCCTACCCATAAGTCTGATGAGTAATATGTTCCATGTTCTTCAAATTTTCTTGTAATATCTCTCTTTATATCTAGGTCACGTATCCATTTTGACCTTATCTTGGCAAATGGTGTAAGATATTGATCTATGCCCAATTTCTGCAAGACTGCTTCTAATTTTCCATATATATATATATATATATATATAAAATTTACCAAATAATGAATTCTTATCTCCAAAACTTGTCTTTATACTTGTCAAATACAAGGTTACTATATTCATTTTTTGCCACTGAATGTATTTCTACTCTGTTCCCCTGATCTAATTTTCTATTTCTTAGCCAGTACCAGATAGTTTCAATAATTATTGCTTTATTATATAGTTCAAGATCTGGTACTGCTCCTTAACTTAGGAAACAGTCTGTGTGTGACTTTTAGATTATCCTTTGCAATCTTGCTTCCTACTGTTGTTACTTTATACTACCTACTTTTAATCTTTCTTACTATGCTGAGTCAATGGAGGATTGTGATCAGTGGGACCAGAACTGGGTACAATGTTTAACATAGTTCCATTTTACTTTAGACATTCAAGAAAAGGTTGAGTGACCACTGATCAGGGATGTTGCAGAGGGGAATATTGTTTAGGCATGGGTTGGACAAAATGACCTTTCTGGTTATTTACTTTGTCTAAGATTCCAGGATTCTAAAAATTGGAATGATGGGCATTTTCCAATAAACTAAATTAAGAATCAAAAGTGCTTAGATGTTCCTATTACCTGGGCAGCTCCTTTAGGTAGGATAGTCTGGAGCATATGTTTGTTTGGTAAGCATTTGGTAGCTGTTTTCAAAATGGATTTTATATAATGTCACAAGATCCTTTTTTTGCCACAGAATGCTGCATTTCAGGTATGTTCCTTGTGTTCAAATTTTCTTTAGGAGGATCAGAGGTTAGAGTCTTTTAGTTGGTCAAAATTTTAATGACTATAGACTATAGAGGTGAACAGAGGGACTTTCAGAATGAAATATAAATTTGCTATTAGTATTCTCTCCTTTGCTGGCATTCATTTACTTGTACAAATCCCACTGGCCACCAGACAATTATGCTGCAGATGGTAGAGTTCAAACATTCAAGTTGAATGGCCTATGCCACCAATGACTATGATGAGGAGAATGCATGGTACGTAAGAAATGATCTGGCACCATAAACCCTTGTGGCTTCAACAGCTCCACAAAGGCTGGGCTCATGTCCACTGTCAGTGTTTGTCAAGGACACTAACAATTCTGGTATACTTATTTTTACATAAAGCCTGCATAATATCAAAGCCATGATGCCATTTCCACTATCTTTGCAGTAAAAGATTTATAGATCATAGAATTAGAGCTGGAAGAAATGAGAAGTCATTGAGACAAGCTGTAAGTGTTTTGTCTAAGGTTAACTGGCAAATGACAGGGCACATGGTATGGCCTCAAAGCCAAAAAGACCTGGGTTCAAGTCCTGTATCAACATATACTGGCTGTGTGACCCTGATTAGGACACAACTTATCAATGCCTTAGGACTTTCTAAGACTATACATTGCTGAAAAGTTGCCAGTCTACATTAGTAGAGGGAGTTTCTTCATCTCCTAGCTCCCTATGCCCATGGAATCCCAGGTTCAGTGTTTTTCCCTAACTAGAAAATGATAGAGTCTCTCTATTTCTAGTCCAGAGCTCTTCCATTACAAAATATTTTCTATGCAGGATTTGGCACTAATACTTCATTCCTTCTCTGGATATGTTATATATACATCAGTGTATGTACTACGCTGAAATGGTGAGATTCAGTCTGATAAACATTGATTAAGTACCTAACACTTTTAAGAGACTATGCTAGCCCTTTTTGTAGTAGCAAAAAAATTGAAAACAAAGTAGATGTCCATCAATTAGAATGCTAAACAAACTGTCGTACATGAATGTAATGGAATATTACTGAACTGTAACAAAGGATGAATACATTGAATACAGAGAAGCATGGAAATAGCTACATGAATGGATGCTGAATAAAGTAAGAAGAGTGGAGAAAACAATATACACAGTGAGTACAACAATATAAATGGAAAGAACATCTACCTCTCCCTCCAAAAAGAGAATCAAAAGTGAGTGTTGCAAAATTACAAAGACCAAGCATGATTCCAAAAAGATATTGGAAGATATCCCTCACCCCTTGACTTTACAGGAGTGAAAGGTCTCTGAATATGGTACATTGCACATATTTTCAGACTTTTTTGATGTATTCATCAGTTACATTATTTTTTCCTTTTCCATAGTTAAAATATTATTTGTTATACAGATTTAATCTTTATAGAGAGTGATATGAGGGAAACTATGGTGATTTTTTTTAAATTACATCAATAAAAACTTATTTAAACAATACACTCTGATAGGTTCTGGGGGAAGGGTGTTACAAATACAAAAAGAAAATAGTGCTAGCTTAAAGAAGCTTACATACTTCTGGTTAAATGCAATGTATCCACAAGTTAGTAAATATAAAGTACACAAAATGTAATACAAAGAAAGTGCTAATTACTGAGTAGATCAAGAAAGATCACATACAGGAGAAGGTATTTACATTATGCTTTAAGAAAGTCAGGGATTCTATGAAATAAAAGTAAGAGGAAGTGGATTCCAAACATGGGATACCACTTGAGCAAAAGCATGTAGGTGGGAGAGGAAACTTTCTTGACTTACTATCAGGATGGTAATGAATAAAACCTTTAAGATGTTGAATGGGGGTGGATACAGCACCAGACCTGAAATCAGGAGGACCTGACTTCAAATCTAGCCTCAGACCAAACACTTGACACTTACTAGCTGTGTGACCCTGGGCAAGTCACTTAACCCCAATTGACTAAAAAAAAAAAGTGTTGAATGGGGGAGAAATTGGATATTATGACAGTTGGCCTTTGTTCTCATTAAGGTTAGAGGTTATGTCTTCTCCCAAAAGAGATGGAAATTGAGATGGAGTAGGACAGTGGTGACAAACAAAAATAGAAATGAAGGCCACCAATCTATACATAAGGTTCTCTGTAGTCTGTATATTGACAATTTTAAATTGTAATGTTAGCTAAGTTTTATTGGATTTTCATTTATTTTGTTTAATATTTCACAGTTACATTTTAATCTGGTTCATGTTGCATTTGGGAGTGTTGTTGACCTCATAAGACCCATGGGCTACATTTTTTAGCATACTGACATTGGATATCTAGAGAGGAGAAGGTTTGAAACAGTTTCTGTGGAGAGTGTGATCAACCAGAGAATTAAAAAAAAATGATTCTTGTGCTGCAGCAAGGGCTCAATTAAATTGAATAACTTAAAATTGTATTGGACCCAGTAAGCATGGATATATAACTTCCTCTGAGAATATTCAATACCACCTGAGTAGGAATTAAAAAGTCAGATGGAACTGTAGATCACAGGATCCATGTCTTCTAATCTTGTGTGATTCCTTTCCATGTCCTACCATGTATTTTCCATACTGCATCCATCTAAAATTCTGGAGGATCTTCCTCTAGATTCCTTATGTGGGTCCCAAATTAACTCACTTGCTATCTGTTATTCATTCTTGACATATGACTAAATCATATTCTTTCCAACTTGCTCTCTCTCTCTCTCTCTCTCTCTCTCTCTCTCTCTCTCTCTCTCTTTCTTTGGCAATTGGGGTTTAAGTGATTTGCCCAAGGTCACCCAGCAAGTAAGTGTCAAGTGTCTGATCTGAGACCAAATTTGAACTCAGGTCCTCCTGACTCCAGGGCCAGTGCTTTATCCACTGAGTCACCTAGTTGCCCCTAAGTTGCACATCTCTTTGGAAATATCTTTGATGTAACTTTTGCTGTATAATCCTTCATTAGCAATCTGTTGTGGCTCATTTCCATCATGCATCTCCATTGCCCTTTGGGACACCAATACTTTGGATTGTGAGAATGGAATCCCATGATCCACGGGTATTTAGTATCAATGATGAATGGGAAACTATTAGCACTGATTATCCTGGTGTGAGGTAGTCATGTAATCTACTTTCTCTGAGCTTTAGTTTCCTCATATATACAATGAGAATGATGATAATTCCTCTCCTTAGTTCATTTATTGTATCAAAATAATGCAAGTGAATTATTTTATAAACAGTGCATCAAATACATGTGAATTATGTGGCACTGTGGAGTGATAAATTTGGAATCAGAAGACTTAAATTGGAATTCTACTTCTAGTGCTTGCTACCTATATGAGCTTGAACATTATGTTTAATTGTCTACACAGCTTCATGTTGGCTAAAAGGTTGGAACTCCAAGGCCCCTTCTAGCTCCAAAATCTATGATTTTATACGTTTTCTGTATTTTTATACAATTTATGTAAGGCAAATATTTTCCATTGATTCAATATAACATTAGATATGTGTCTATATTCTCTTGAAGAAATGATGGTGGCTTCAAAATTTAAAAACAACAGCAAAAACAACACAACCTCACAATGTTAATATTGGAAG
Source organism: Vombatus ursinus (assembly GCF_900497805.2). NCBI lineage: Eukaryota > Metazoa > Chordata > Mammalia > Diprotodontia > Vombatidae > Vombatus > Vombatus ursinus. The sequence goes on along the minus strand of NW_020954604.1, from coordinate 4,019,669 downwards.
CAGTCTTAGAGATTGTTTAGTCCAACCTGCTCCTTTTACAGATGAGAAAACTTCAAGCCCATTGAGACAAAAGGTCTTGACCATGAACACTCAATTAATAACAAAATCTGTGACTAGAGACCAATTGTGCTATATTCTTACATCAATATTTCTTCTATACCACTTATTTAGTAATGGAGAGAGAAAACAAAAATTTAATCCCATGTGAGTTAGATACTTGACAATTTATTATGTTAAATTCAATGCTTTGTTCAAAATAAGTCACAATATGGTTACAGTCTTGAGGGTTATTTTGGTGCTTGGTTTAATGACTTGGAACCAGGAGGTGGCAGCTTAATAGAGTGCACTCAAATTCTATCAAGTCTCCTTCAAATGTACAGCAGGATTACCTATAACTGTTATTTGTTGCTCAGACCCTGTTTCCTAGTATTTGTGAAAGCTGTTGCTTCTTAAAATAAATTGATTTATCTGTACTGAATAAAAGAGTAAATATGAAATAGAAGCAAAGGTACTGATATAATGCAAGGGTATATGAACACACATATACAACAGAAAACAAGATGGTCAAAGAACATATTTGTTGAAATATGGGACGAAGTGAATCTGTCAGTTTTGGAAATTGAATCATCAGGTTTTACACATTGACTTTACTTTCTTAAAGTAAAAGTGCTCTAGTGATGAATCACTATATATTATTTATTTTTTCATAATGGTATTCAAAAAATGGAATGAGTTGCTTTAAGAAGTGATTGCTTCTCCCTCACTGGAAGTTTTTAAGAAAGGGATAAGTGGTTATTTCTCAGGCATGTTATACAGATAATTCTTATTCAGGCATAGGTTTGACAAGGCTGTTCAAACTTGAGATTCTATGAACTGTATCTGAACTTACAGTTTGAATGTACCTGACCATTGGCTTATGAACAAATATAAATATATTCTTTAAATAAGAAATCAGAGTATAGCTTAAGGTGAAAACATAAGTCTGAGAGTGCAAAAAAAGGGATCAATTAGGATGGTGAAGGGTCTTTGAATCATAGTATCCAAGGATCAATTGGAAGATTAGGAGGTACATAGCACAGAGAAAAGAAAATTACATAGGGGGAATGAAATATTATAGCTATCTCTATCTATGGGAAGGTCTGCTCTGTGGAGCATTCATTCAATAAACATTTATTAAGTGTCTAGTATGTACCAAGCCCTGTGCTAAGCACTGGAACAGGAATTAGCCTTCTTGTATCTGGGCCCAAAGGGAAGAGGAAATTAATAAGCATTTATTAAGCACTTAGTGTGGTGCTAAGTGCTAGGGATAGAAAAAAAGGGGGGGGGCAAAAACTTAGTCACTGCCTTCAAAAAACTCACATTCTAATGGGAAGGGCAACGTGTAAACAACTGTACATATGAAATATGTGCCATATAAATGGGGGGTTGTAATGGGTAGATGTTTCATGGTTAGATTTGAGCTTGATTAGATCTAAGAGTAGAATAAGCAACACCAGCAGGTGAAGTCATATGTGACAGCCTTAAAGCAAAAGCTATGCATTCATTTGCTGGGTCTGTTACAAAGGGCATACTTTTTCAGTTATAGAATGTTTGGATTATATGGTCATTGGGGCAGCTAGGTAGCATAGTGAATAGAGTGCTGGGCCTGGAGTCAGGAAGACCTGAGTTCAAATCTAGCCTCAGACACTTACCAACTGTGTGACCCTGGGTCAATCAGTTAACCCTGTTTGCCTCAGTTCCTCATCTGTACAATAAGCTGGATGAGGAAATGGCAAACCAGTTCAGTATCATTGCCATGGAAACCCCAAATGAGGGTGCCTGGAATGCACTCCCTCCTCATCTCCACCTTCTTTTCCTATTCCCACAGAATTCTTCGCTTCCAGAGGATGCATTTCAAGCACCACTTTCTACTTGAATAACCTTCACTGATAGTATCCTCCTTTCCAAACTACCTTTACATTTATTTTTACTAAGTACTACATATATATGTGTGTGTGCATGTGTGTTTGTGTGTGTATTTGTTTTTTTCTTTATTCTGTTTATACTTACATCTGTACTTTTCTTTGCCATTAGAATGAAAGATCCTGGTAAGTAGGAGTTATTTCATTCATTCTATTTGTATCCCCAGTGCTTAAACATAGTCTGGAGTTCTTAGTAAATGCTTTTACATTGACTGTAATTTCTCTCTATGGCATCTCTCACAGAATTATCCAATTTTGAAGACATACCTGAGATTCTCTACACTTACCTACAAACTATAGCTAAACTTATTTCTTTGGGGAAGTAGAAAATTTTTTTTCCAATATCTCTAGAGCAATAGATACTACTGAATGGTAATGTGCAAATATTATCTTTCAGTATCATTGCACTATGGCCAGGAAAAGGAGGAATTGTTTTTAGTACATTTTGTGTTATGGGGCAGCTAGGCGGCCCTGGAGTCAGGAGGACCTGAGTTCAAATCTGACCTTGAACACATAACATTCACTAACTGTGTGACCCCGGGCAAGTCACTTAACCCCATTGCCAAACTTTAAAAAAAAAGAGAAATTAGAACATTTTGTGTTTCTTACTCTGAGTTAATGAATGATTGGTTGGAAGTAAGGTACTTTTTTTTTTCTATATGTGAATGCATATTAATTCCTTATAAATATATGGTAGGTGCTTGTAAATATTTGCTGAACTGAACTGAATTTTGCCAAAAATGTACCTGATGTGACACATTTTAAAATAGGAATAAACTATACAAAAATCAAAATATTAATTTTGATATAATTTTACACTGGTATTGTTTACATATATATATATGTATATATATGGATGGAAATAAAACATTTTCCCCATGGATTTGGAATATTGATAAATATTTTTTAGGACTAGAAGGGTCCTTAGGAACCCTCAGATCGTTCCATTTATTTTGTAGATGAAAAAAGAGAGGATCAGAGAGAATAAATGATTTGCCCAGGGTGACACAATTATTAAGTGTCTTAAGATAAGTGTCAAATCTAAGTCTTTCTGACTTTAAGTCCAGCACCCTATCCAGTATGCAACTTAGCTACATAACTTTAAGATGTCTGAATTACCACAGAGAAATTATACTTTGTTGTAATTTAATTGTGAAACTGAGAATGACTTTTGATTTCTTAAAATTATTTTAATAATATTACGAAATTTTCATATTGGTTATTTTTACAAAGGTGAACCTGTTGAGTTTAGAATCCTTTCTGTAATACCCATAACAAGAATTCTCATAGTCACCATTTGAAGATAGTGTAGTGATAGGGATCACTGCCTCCTAAAAACAAGTCCAAACCACTTTTGGACAATTCTAATAGCAATGAAATTTTTCCTTTTATTGAACCAAACTTTTCTTCTCCAACTTGTACCCATTCCTCCAAGTCCCATCCTCTGGGACTAGACCAAACAGCAAAAGATCAATACTTCTTTTACATGACAGCCCCTCAAGTAGAATACAGTTATCATGTTCTCTAGAATCTTCCATTTTTCACACTAAATAGACATTCCTCCTATGAAATGGTTTCTAGTCTTGTCACTATCCTGGTTTCCTTCTTGAAATGCTTAAATTTGTCAATGGCCTCCATAAAATGTAGCATTGAGAAATTTATATGGTTCTCAAAATGCGGTCTGACAAGTTCAAAGCACAGACTGTCAATCACTGTGCAACATTATATATTTCTCAATGCAGTCTAAGATTGTATTTACTTTTTGGCTGAAGGTCTTTTATCATGGGAACCATTTAGCCACTATTTTTGCCCACCCTACAGTTGATTTCTTTCAACTCAGATGAGGGATTCTACATTTAAAGCTATCACATTTCATCTTCTTAGAACTGGCACATTGCTTTGGCTTACCAAAATCTTTCTTGATATTCCATACTTCATCTAGTATGTTAGCTCTTCTTCCTATCTTGATGTCATCTGAAAATTTTATAGGAATTCTTACCTATATTTTCATCTAAGTCATTGATATCTTTGTGGTGCACAATAGAGCTAGTAGCAGATATCTGGAATGCCCATGGTAAGCCCTGGTGCAGTTTGATATCAATCTGTTAATCATCTTTTTGGGGGTCCAGTTATTCATTCAGTTATCAATCAATAAGTATTTGTTAACCACTTCTATATGCCAGTCACTGTGTTAAGCACTGGAAATGCAAAGAAAAAGCAAAGTCCTTGCCCTTAGGAAGCTTTCATTCTAATGGGGAAGATGAAATATATTTCTGTATCTATTTTGTTGTTGTTCATTGTTTCAGTCACATTCTACTCTTCATGACCCCATTTGTGTTTTTTTGGCAAAGATACTGGAGCGGTTTGAAATTTCCTTCTCCAGTTCATTTTACAGATGAGGAACTTGAGGGTTAAGTGACTTCCCTTAGATTCACATAGCTTCTGAGTTTCTGAGGCCAAATTTGAACTGAGGAAGATAGGTCTTCCTGACTCCAGACCTGGTGATCTATCCACAGTACCACCTAGCTGTTCTTTATCTATTTTAATATAATCTATGTCTATTTTTTATGTATTTTCTTATATATAACACATATTTGATATCTATATCTATATTCTGATAACTATATTCTTATATGTCTTTATATACAAAATATATTTATTTCTATGTATAAGGTAGTACATATATATATTCATAGATATGTTGCAATATATAGTACTAGGATGAATAATACATGCTAATGTTGGGGGCAAATAATATGATAATTCATATTTTTATTATTTTAGACTTGATTCCTTTTTGAAAACATTTTATATCAGGTGCATTTTTGGTAAAAAAATACAACTCAGTTTCACAAACATTTATAAGCAAATGCTATGCATTTACAAAAATATATGTATATATTTTAACATATTCATGTTATGTATATGTAACATATTTGTACATATATACACATATGTTATAAATTAAAAATAGCTAGAAGGTAAGCTGAAGAGATGCCACTAGCAGTATTCAAATAGCTTTAAATCCATTTGGTTGCACGATTATTTAGTCTACATATTATTTCATCTGTAAGAATAGCATGAAGACTTTGCTAAAGGTTTTGCTAAAGTCCAGGTAGAGAATCAATACAGCTTTTCCTCCTTATCTAGCACTTAATTAATCCTCAAATACTTAGCCCTACCTAGCAATAATAATTCGTTAAAATAGGAAGCAACTATGTTGGGGCTGGAATACTTTCCTTCCTCCCCCATCTTATGCTCTGTATATCAAATGAGGATGAGTTTTATTCAGTTTTTATCTGTAGGTATAGTTTGTGTTTAAGCATAAAATTCTTACTTACACATTTGTCAATAATCATTTCTTTCATGTTTGTGTTTTAGAGTTTCCCAGGAATAGGAAGTTCACTTGTATATAGTTTGAAGAATCCAACACTTCCTTTTTTGAAATTTGATACAATATTCATTAGTTTTTAGTCTTGCAGTTCCCCTCATGGTCTCAATGATATTTCAAAACTTGTTGACAGTGATTTAAAATTCCAGCCATCACACTCATGGTGTTCTTCATCTCCTGCTAAGACTCAGCTCATGTGCTTACAGTCTAGATCAGAAACACACACACACACATATGTACATATATATGTCTATGTATGTATATATATATGTCTATGTATATGTATAGTTTCATAAGATTTAGAACTCAAAAGGACAGATATGAATATCCTTCTAATTTAATAGAGCTAGAAGGCCAAGAGAATTCAAATGACTTGACAAAATCCCATATGTAGTATCAAGGTAAAGATTTAAACAGGTCCTCTGGTTCCAAATTTAACACCATTTCCTATATTCTTCACTGAGTCTTGCCCTCATATCCTAAAAGTCTATTTCATGAGCTTGAAAAAACAAATATGAAAACAAAACTTCCTCTCTTCTTATCTGTGAAATGAAGGGTTCAGGCAAGATGATTATAAGGTTTCTTTCAGTTTGCTTTCTGTGTTTCTATCTGTCCTAACCCACAGGAGTATTCCTTATAAGATTCAAATGAGATAATGCATACACGTGGACAAAATACGCCTGTTTAGATATGACCTGGACATTTCTAGATGCTGTCAATGATTGATTTGGTGGTGCCATTTTGAGAAAAAACTCCTTTCAATAGACAGAGAGTCCTCTATGTAAACTCTAGTTTAAATCTTAGGAGGCTTTTTGCTGTCCTTATATCCATGATAAAATCATAGATTTGGAAATAAGGATTTGAAGTACAATGCATAGTCTTGTGACAGTTCCATCTATGTTTGCTTGTTCCTGCTTTTCCTATCCTTCTGCAGTTGCATGGGAGACCCAGAAGATCTTAGGGCAAAGTGTTTGACTTTAGCCCTATACAGCTGAGGGGAATTTCATTGGCAGACTTTATTCTGACATGAGTTTGAAAGTGTAGGATAATAGCAACAATAACAACAAAGATCAGATGACAACTAGCAGTTTAAAGCTTTCATGGGCTTGATAAGTGTTTTCTCATTTGATCTCCACAACAATCCCATGAGCTTGGTGCTATCTCCATAAGAGGTAGCTGTAAGGAATGCCAATCTTAAATCAGAAAGTCATTTGGAATAAGAGACACTAATTTATTCCTAGACACAAGGAGATCAAAAAGCAGACAAAATATATGAGGGCTCCATTTTTTCCCAGTACATTTCAAAATCCCTCATTGTTAAGAATCTAAGAATTGAGATAATTTTTTTCTTATAAAAAGATGCCTGCTTTCACAAGTACCTGCTGACTAGATGTTTCCTACAAGTGTGTCCATCTAGATATATCTGGTTACTGAATGTTTGCCATATTTGTGTGCCCTTCATCTTAGATCCCAGTGTGTATCCACTCTTCCTACTAATGGTGTTTGTATTGGTGGGAGAGCGTGATCCAAATTTATAAGGAAAATGTTCTATTGCTACATGTCTTACTCAGATATTTCCCTTCACAGCTTTGAACTGTTTCTCCTAACGCACCAGTAAAATGAAACGCACAGGTGGAAGATCATGAGGTTTGGTTCTGAGTGACTGCTGAGCTGTAAAACACTTTAAACTGAGGGTATTACACAAGCACACACACACACACACACACACACACCAGAGGGAGCAAGCAAAATGTAAAAAAGAAGACATGGTAAGATTTGTTTGAAAAAGGAATTTGGGATATTTAATCCAGAAATAAAAAGACCAAAAAAAAAAATAAGACTTCCAGAGCTGGTGGGAGGGGAGCAGAGGATGATAACTGTCTTTTAAACATTTGAAGGATTGTCATGTGGAAGCTAAATATACTTCTTTTACTAGTCCTGAAAGGTCAAAACTAGTTACAAAGGTTGGAAATTACAGGAAAGGAGATTATAAATCTATGTCAGAAATGACTCTTAACAATTTGAGGCCTCTGAATGTGAAATGATCTGACTGAGGAAATATTGTATTCTCAATCACTGGTGGTTTTAAAACAAAGGCTACCCAGATACTTGTCCGGTATGTTGTAGAGGGGATAAGTTTTTAGGTAAGGCTTGATCTAGAAGGCCTCTGAGATTGCATGACTTCAATGTGAAATATTCCATACTTTGTGACAAGCAATTTCCTTGATCAATCATAATGCCCAAGATTAAATTTAATTGAGTTCCCAGGGAATCCTTTCCTCTCATTCTGCTCTGCACAATAATAAAAAGGTTGTAATTCAACTGGGATAGAATAACATTCTTTAATGAACAGCCTAGCTCCACAGCAGATTTCACTCTCAGTGATTATGAATTACAAAACTATAAATAAATGGGGAAGGGGGGAGGTAGTGCCTAGAGAAATGATTATAAAATACAAGGTTGAAACTTTAGTGTGGGAGAAATTCCTGGAATCTAAAGTTCAGCTTGTAACTTAGCTCACATTATTATCTTTTCATTTAAAGATTTAGTTAAAGCAGTGTGTAGATTGTGATTGAGAATGACATAAGTGAAAGATTATAGATGGGCCTTCATACTCCAAAAACTGTTTACCCATTGAAGTTTCTAAGGAGCAGTCTTTCATCTGTTCATATTTATGAGATTTGTTCCAGAATCTCATTAAGCTGCTCTGATCACACACCTTTTCTTTGATCTAAAGGTAAACTCTTCTCAAATACCAGTTCCACAAGGATACACAGCTGGATGAGTGAATAACCTTAGCACATGCTTTCATTCAAAGATCTCAAAGCATTTTAAGAACTATAAAGGATTATTACTTTTTTAATAGGAAAAGGTACTGTATTGCCTTCCAGACTCAAGAATAAAAAAGTTTTATTTGTTTCATTTTCGTTGTTACAATTATTTTTCTTTTGAGGAACCTCATAAGGTTGGCTGCTATCTGGATCATTTCAGGACTAACCTTTGACATAAAGAAAAAAATAGTAAAAATTTTTTATTAGCAGCTTAGCTGTCCCTTTCAGTGCCTTTTGCTTCTTTGTAAAGAAGCTTAGGAACGCACCCAGTTCTCCAGAGCCGTTTTTCCTCTTTAGTCAAAATTTGCCCTTGATTTTATTGGTTGGTTCTCTGGACCTATGGCTTCATTAATCTACTACCTTAATGGGACCACACTTCATGAAGGCAGGGACCATATCTTAATTAGACATCTAGATTTTATTTCTCCCCTACTGCCCACACTGTGCTATGAACATTGAGTAGCCTAATACTGTCTATTGAATTGAAAGGAAATATGTATATTACAGTCTGTTTTAAAGTCTGTTTCATGTTAAATTTTCCATTTTACTTTTTATATTTCTGTGGTTTAAAATCATTTTGCTTTTGCTTATGGAATTGCATGTTAGGTCATTTCCTCTTTATTCAAAAGACTTTCTCTTCATGAAGGAGGAATGATATTCTCAATGATGACGGTAGACACTAACAGAAAGTGGGGATTCTTAGGACAGGAAGCATGGCTGTGCTCTTCACATTATAAGCAATACAGTGCCAAATATAGATGACTCCTTATAAAAACTCTACCATTGGAGTTGTCTCCACTAGTCCAGAAAGGCTTTGTGGAGGAGATGAATTTGGATGTCAATTTCAGGTAGAGAATGATGGGCTTACAAATGCGAAGCTGATGTGAAGTAATTAAATCAATGTTTAGAGATTTAATGTGCTATTCAAAATATAGTCAGTCCTCAATATTGGCAATTAACATTTGCATTCATGTAATTTTATTAGTAACCTCATTTTCACTTTTCCATTGGCAAAGGGAAACTATATGCATTAGAGAAAATGAGAGGTCCAATGTTTGCAAGTTAGTGGAGCTAACTTTCTAGGTGATTCACTGATCTTGTTCACCCTACTTTGTAGAGTAAAGAGCTTCTCATGCATTCATTGTATATTTTCATTGTTCACCAATCCCATCATTTATTGCAGCCTCAAGGTTAAATGTCAACTCGACTCTGTTATGCTCCATACTCTGAGACCCTTAAGGATCTCAAAGAGCATGTGAAGCAGACATTGCTAATGGATTATTTCAAGCTGATGTATTTTGCATGGGAGTGTCAGAAGTTATGTTGAGACCTTGCTAGCCTCAGTGTTTTCTGAGAGCAGTGACTAAAGTCCCAGCATCCCCTCACTTGATTTTCATAGAGTGGACAAAGTGGAAAGGTTTACAGTAGTATAATGTATAGTACAACACCCTCTCATCTCCATTTGACACAATGGAAGGTAAGATTCAAGTTGAAAAGTGTTTTAGTTTTAAGAATTTATTTGTTGTACAGTATTTATGGTACTGTAGATTTTATGTATTATGAAAAATGAATATTATCTGAAATCAATGTTTCATTTTTTGATGAGATGTTAGCACAGAAGGTCATAGCATTCTAGGGAATTGTTAGCTAGAAAAATGTTTTACATGTTGCCAATTTTAATTTTTGTCTTTCATTTTGTGGGTTATTTCATGATTACTGTGTTAGGAAAAGTTTCTATTATCAGAATTAATGTTTTGTTATAAAGAACTGTATGATGATAAGTTCATTTTCAGCAATCTCTGGCAAAAGAGTAGTCTTTGATAGTCATGGGGACCTAAACCCCTGTTTCTTATAGGTTCAATGTATCAACATTTGCCCTTTTTACTTTTGTCCCATTTTCTAGAAACATTACTTAACAAAAGTTGAGGATTGACTATACTCAGTTCTGTAAAATAATGAATTCAGGTTTTTAAAGGAAAGATTGGCAGTTAATGAAGCCCATCCTTCTTTTGGCAGAGACCAATTGTGGCATGAAATAGTGAATATACTGTCAGAGGTAGTATCTGTGTTGGATGGCTTTGTATGTGTTTGTTAACAAGAGAAGGTTCAAGACATGTAGGGAATGGGGATAAGGGGTTGAAAGGAGTGTGGAAGAAAATGACTGGCATAAAAACAAAAATATAATCATATTTTTAAAAATAACCCCCTGAATACATGCAGGAAATTTATAATAATGAGGGCTCAGAAATGATTATGGGGAACGAAAAAATGTAAAATTGGCAGTGGCAGTGGGTGAATTCGGAAAGGGGAAGAGCTATATAGCTGCAACCTGAGCACTTGACAAATGTGTCGGTATCCTTGATTGATCCTGCTGAAAACTGTTTTACTGAAGAATCTTGCAAATGTGACTGAGGGCTAGCCTATTACCAGGGTATTGCTAACATTTCAAATTACTCCTAGCTAGCAGCTTCTATTAGTTATATTGTTAGGACAGTACTTCTTCATTCTTATTTTAAGAAAAAAAAATAAACAACATGTTTTTGGATGCCTCATTTATTTCCCATTCTACCTCCTGATTATACCTTGTGACAAATAATAGCTAATAATAATAGCTTTAATATAACATAGCAATAAAGAAAAGATAGAACATTTATATGCTTGCTATGTGCCTGGCACTATGCTAAGTACTTTTATATCATTTGACCTTAATAATAACCTTAAGAGGTGGGTGCTATTATTATCTACATTTTACAGATGAGAAAACTGAGGCAAATAAAAGTTAAGTGACTTGCTCAGGGTCACAGAGCTGGTAAGTATTTGAAGCCAAATTTGAACTCAGGTCTCCCTGACTCCAGGCCCAGCATTCTATCCACTATGTTACCCTAGCTGCCTCCTAGGCAAACAGAGATTAAATGACTTGTCCAGTATCACATAGCTACTAAGTGTTTGAGGCTAGATTTGAATGCAGGTCTTGCTGACTCCAGACCTAGCAGTCTATCCGCTGAGTCACCTAGCTTATAAAGAAAAGTTTGTGAAAAATATTTGATTCAGAAACTTACTCACTTTTTATGTAATATTCTGTTCTAGTGTTCTCCCACTTCTCTGCTGGGAGGAAGGAGGTATGTTTAATTGTCTCTTCTGGATACTTATTGACTTTTCCATTTCTCAATGGTCAGCTTTCTTCTGATGACATTTAAGTTCACATCATTGTAGTCACAATATTGTTGTCTTGGTTCTGCTTATTTTGCTCTGCATCAATACATATGAATTTTCCCACATTTCTTCAAATTTGCCCTATCCATCATTCCTTAATACACAATCATATTCCATTATATTTGTTTAATTCCTCTTAAAGACTAAAGTGGAACATCTTATACATCACAAAGTATGATCAAGACCCAGCTCATTATCTTTCTCCCCCAAACCATCTCTCTTCCTAACTTTCCTGTTAAATTTAAGGGTACCACCATCCAAAAAGTTAACCAGATTCACAACTTAAGTGTTATCCACAATTTCTTAGTCTTACTCACTTCACATATGCAAGCAGCTGTTTCTATCACCTCAGCCTGTCTCACATGTATACTTTTCTCACCATTCACATTGCCAGCACACAAGTTTAGGCCCTCATTACCACTCACTCAAATGATTGCACTAGTTTCCTAACTAGTCTTGCTGTCTCTGTCCTCAGTGCAATCCATCCTCCATGCAACTGACAATGTGATTTTTCTAAATCATATACAGACCTGACTCCCTACATAGTGGCTCCCCATTATGTCTGGAATGAAATGAAAATTCCTCTGTTATGTAGTAAAGCTTTGCACAATTAACCTTTTCCCTTCTTTTCTAGCCTTATTACACATTAGTACCCTCCATGGATGTTATGTTCCAACTATATTGACCTTCTTACTGTTCCTCATATGGACACATTAGGCTGCTGTTAATGGTGGTGGCTTAAAAAAAATACAGAAATAATTTAAACATTTCCTGCATATTGAAAGTGACAGCTGTCCTAGTAGTACAAAAGAGGAAAAATAAAATAAGCTACTTGTATGCCTCCAAGAAAGAAAAGGTCTTAGAGAATGACATACAAAATGACTTGAGGAAGAATAAGTTAATTAATAATAAAGAAGGAAAGTCCAACCCAACACAGTAATATTTAATTCCCTTTTGTTGAATATGTGGGATTTCAAACTGACTTATATAATCATTGAACTGGAATGGGCTTGAGAGGTCATATGATCAAATTTTTACCCTACGACGTAGTGTTCTTTTTTTTATCTACAATATACTGAAAAAATTAATCATCAAGTTCCCTTAGAAGATCAATGAATGAAATTGAATTTGAACTAAACTCTACTATCATCTTTCCAACTTAAAAGAAAACAAATGTTAAGTTCATCCCTCTGCCATTTAGATATATGTATGGCTATGTTTAAATTACACTCAGCCTTTGCACTGGCTGTCCTCAATACCTGGAATACTCTTTCTCCTCACCTCTGCCTCTTGGAATCCCTGGATTTTCTTGAAGACTCAACTTAATATGCCACCTTACATGAAGTCTTTCTTGGTTCTCTCTGCTACTACTGCTTGCCATCCTAAGGGTACCTTACATAGGCTTTTTATGTGTTTTATATATACCTATATGTGTACATGTTGTCTTCTTCCATTAAGAAGAGAGACTAGTTCACTCTTATCCTTCTTTCCCCAATGCCTGGCATAGTGCCTAGCATAGTGCCTAGCATAGGCCCTAAATAAATGACTGAGTCCCCGAAGAACCTAGGTATGAGTTTATATGCTTTCAGTATAGGAGTAAGCTCTATGGATAGGTTCCGACTTCACCTTTGTCTTCCATGGAAGAAACAAAAACAGTGATTTCAGAGAAGTGCATCTAGAAAATGAATGTGATGTAAATAAAACTATGCAATATCTAAATGGCAGAGGGATGAACTTACCATGTGTTCCCTTCTGAGTAGAAAAGATGGAGTTTAGTTCAACATCAATTTCATTCAACCATCTTCAAAGGAGCTTCATGATTAATTCTCCAACATATTGTAGGAAAAAACTGCTCTAGGATAGAAGTTTGATCATGTGATCTCTGAACCCCCTTCTAATATAGTGGTTGTACAAGTCAACTTGATTAAATCAGTATAATAAAGCAAACTAAATGTTGTTGTGTTGGTTTGTACTTTCCTTTTTTATTTTTATTAACTTATTTTTCTTTCTCAATTTATCTCATATATTACCCTGTAAGAACTTTTCTTTCTTGGAGGCATATGAACAGCTTCATTTATTTTGTCCCTTTTGTAATACTGAAACAGCTGTCTCTCTCAATAGGTAGAACATGTTTGAATTATTTCTGTATTTTTAAGCCATCACTATTGACAGAAGCCTAATTGCTGAGAGCCTTAATAAATGAACATTTGAAATGTATTTAAAATGAATATATTGAACAAAATAACAAGAAAATGTGACAAAGCCAAAACATTCAGAAGGCACAGAATGAGGTTATATCTCATAAATACATAGATAAAACATATATTTCTATGAATAATAAACTTAATCTTATAAAATGAAAAACTAGCTTCTCCTTCATTATACATGAGATGTGCCCACATATTTAATCAAATCTAAAACAAAATAAACTTAATTTAATTCAATAACCATTTATTGAATTGATACTATATGCAAATTACCATGTTATCCCTCTTAAAATCAAAGGTAAACAAAACATGGTCCTTGACTTCAAGAAGCATATAAACTTGGATGAAGGTTATAGTCAATTAAGGCAGAGAAATCAGTATATAGGTAGCAAAAACTATTTTCCTGATCATTTAATAAATACAACCAGAGAGATAACTTGGTTTAATGTTCCTATGTTTACTAATTAGTTTATTTGAAGCATCTAATAGATATATTGCCAAAAGATTCATCATTAAATAGAGAATGTTCTGCACAGAGGGAAAGGAGTTCCCTAGAGAAAATTAGGTACTCCACATACTTCTATTTGCAGGTGACTGTACTTAATATGCCATCATGGAAATGTTACTGGGTCTCCTCAATGAGATTTATACCTACTTAAAAGGAAGTTTGCAATCCACCAGGAAGAATCCAATAAGACACATATCTTGAACAGTTACAACAGACATAGTGTGCATGATTTATGATCTGTGGTCAGAATTAAACAGAGGGAAATAAGATAATATGTTGTATACATATACATGAATGAATGTAGGAATGTGTATATATGTATGTATATGCATACTATGTGAATATCTATACATGCATCTGTATGTATCTGTGTGTATACCATTCCTTCATTAATATATAGGAGCAAACCTTTACTCTAGAGAGTTCATCTTTATGTCATTTAGATATAAGACAGTGTAGAATTGAGCTCATTCACCAGAGAGTCAAGATAGGGAAAAATAGAGACAGTGGCGAATTCAGGAATGACCTGAAAAAGAACTTAGGGGTTGAGGGATTGGAGGTCATGGCATAGACAGAGTGGTGTTTAGTATGGGAAGGTAGAAGGATAGTCAAAAGGCAATAGACTCTAATTAGAGGAGAGGATTTCAACACTAAAACATACATAAGAAGTGGGAAATATAGATGCTGTTAAAGAAAAGAAATATTAACAAAAGAAAGTAGGAAAATCCTCCATAAAAGCAACTGTTTTCTTTGATGCCTGCTGAATGGTCTTTCGACCAGAAATGACACATTGACATACATACATATACACATCTACATGGAGAGGAGGAGAAGAAAGAGGAGGAGGAGAGGAAGAAGAAGAAGAAGAAGAAGAAGAAGAAGAAGAAGAAGAAGAAGAAGAAGAAGAAGAAGAAGAAGAAGAAATAAGAAAAAAGAAGAAGAAAAAGAAGAAGAAAGAGAGGGAGAGAGAGAGAGAGAGAAAGGAGGAGGAGGAGGAGGAGGAAAGAAGGAACCTTCCCACCACCCATCCTAAGATGGTAAGCAATTTGATATAGGTTATACATGTACAATCAAGTAAATCAGATTTCCATATTAGTCATGTTGTGAAAGAAAACACAAACCAAACACACACACACACACACACACACACACACACACACACAAATGAAACCAGTATGCTTTGATTTGCGTTCTGACTCCATCAGTTTTTTTTTTCTCTAGAGGTGGAAGCATTTTTCAACACAATTCCTTTGACATTTTCTTGAATCATTGTATTGTGGAGAAAAGCTAAGTCACTCATGGATGATTATTGTACAATATTTCTATTACTATGTACAATGTTCTTCTGGTTATGCTCATTTCACTCTGCATCAGTTCATGTAAATTTTTCCAGGTTTGTTCTGAAATCAATCAGCTTGTCATTTCCTATAGAACCAAAGTATTCCATCTATATATATATATTTTTTCTTTTCCTTTTTTTTCCTCTCTTTGTGATACAGACCTAATAGTGGCATTGCTGGGTCAAAGTGTATGCACAGTTTTATAGCTCTTCGGGAAAGTTCCAAATAGTTCTTCAGAATGGTTGGATCAGTTCACAACTCTACCAGCAGTGCATTGGTGTACTAATTTTCCCACATCCCCTCCAGCATTTAGCATTTCTTTTTTTTTGTCATATTAGCCAAAGTGGTGGTACCACAGAGTTGCTTTAATTTGCATTTCTCTGATCAATAGTGATTTAGAACATTTTTTCATGTGACTATAGATAGCATTGATTTCTTTATCTGAAAACTGCTTGTTCACATCCTTTTGATCATTTATCAATTGGGGAATGACTTGTATTCTTGTAAATTTGACTCAGTTCTCTATTTATTTGAGAAATTAAGCCTTTATCAGAGACATTTGTAATTTCCGCCCCCCTCCCCAAACTTTCTGCTTTCCTTCTAATCTTAACTACATTGGTTTTGTTTATGCATAAAAATTTAATTTAATATAATAAAACTATCAATTTCATTTCCTATGATCCTCTTTATCTCTTGTGTGATTATAAATCTTGCCTTTATTGATAGATCTGACAGGTAAATTATTCCACACTCTCCTAATTTGTCCATGGTATCCACCTTTATATCTAAATCATGTAACCATTTTGACCTTGTCTTGGTATATAGTATGAATGTTAATCTATAACTAGTTTCTGCCAAACTGTTTTCCAGTTTTACCAGAGATTTTGCCAAATAGTGAGTTTCATCCCAAAGGCTTGGGTCTTTGTATTTATCAAACACTAGATTACTATGGTCATTTACTACCATTTATTGTGGAGATAATCTATTCCATTGATCCACCACTCTATTAGCCAATACCAGATTGTTTGATGATTACTGCTTTATAATACAATTTGAGATCTGGTACAGCTAGACTATCTTTCTTACCCCCACATTTTTTCCTCATTAATTCCCTTGATCTTCTAGATCTTTTATTCCTCTAGATGAATTTTATTATTTTTTCCAGTTCTATAAAATATTTTTGACAGTTTAATTGGCATGGCACTGCAGAAGTGAATTAATTTAGGTAGAATTGACACTTTTATTATATTGGCTGGGCATACCCATGAACAATGAATATTTCTCCATTTGTTTAGATCTGACTTTATTTGTGTGAAAAGTGTTTTGTAATTGTGTTCATATAATTCTTGGGTTTGTCTTGGCAAGTAGACCCCCAAGTATTTTTTTTTCCTTTTTGGTGAGGCAATTGGGGTTAAGTGACTTGTAGGATTGTAAACAGTTTAACCTTATTGAATCCTTTTTTCCTTCTTTAACTTTTTACGCTCCTGTAGACTCTTGTATTTGAAAATCAAATAGTTAATGAACATTTATTGAGTACCTACTATATACCAGTCCCTGGTAAGCACTGGGGATAGAAATACAAAAAGGTTAAAAAAAAATCCCTGATTTTAATGAACTTACAATCTAATGGTGAAGGACAACAGACAAAAGAAAGTTGAAAGGGGGTTACTCAGAACTGGGATATGATGGAGAAGTCAAAGAAATTTAAAAGGAATGCTGTTGGAGAAATAAAAAAAAGTGCAAAGTGAGTACAGCTGAGTGGGAAATGAGATAGTTGTCCTTCTCCCCTACTAACATGGAGATTAAGGAGTTTATTGATCCACTTTTCAATCAGAGGGGCACACAGTATTGATGAAATATGAGTACCAAGGCTGATTCTATCTTGTAAGATGACGAGATTTTTCAATGATGAGTTTACTGGGGCCATGGTGGAGAAACCAAATAAGTACTAAATGAGTGCTGCTGTATAAGTCAAAGAAATCCAAAGTGAGTGCACCTGTATGAGAAATGAGAAGTCAACTCTTCAAACTCTCCAAATATAACAAGTTCAATTTCTAAGACCTGTTTTTCTTAGTAAACTATTCCAATGCCCTTTAAAGGCCTTAAAGTTTCAAAGAGATACTTACTACTTTTCTGCCTACTAGAATGTTCCTATTATATTGTCATAAAGTTTCTTAGAAATGCTCAAATAAATTTACATTGCTAGCTTTTTCTAGACTTGTTTGTGTTTCAAAGTTTCAACTCTGATCTATTATTTTCATCAGAAATGCTCAGAAAATCTATTTCACTAAAGGACCGTATTTTCCCTTTTAGAATTTATATACAGAATAAATTATCCTGGGCCATAAGTCTATCTCTTTTACTTATTGTAAATTATTATATTATAACATTATGTAATATAATGCATATTTATATTATTACATATTATACATGTAAACAATTATATTATTGTGTTTCATCATCACTTATTATTATTTATAAGTTGTCAGGTATTGTGTTATCCTGACTGTAAATCCTTGCTTTTTTTTTCTTTGATGTGGAAGTTCTGGATTTTAGCTGTCACATTCCTGGAACTTGTCCTTTTGGAGTGTCTTTATGAAGCATTTGGTGGATTCTTTCCTCTACTTGATCTAGGCAGCTTTTGTTTATGATTTAAAATAAATAGCATCCAAGCTCTTTTTTTTTGTTATATTATGATTTTAGGGACATCCAATGATTCTTAAATGATCTCTCCTTGACCTGTATTCCTGGTCAGTTGCTTTTTTTTTAATTTCCCTCTATTCTAGAATCTTCTTATGTTGCTTTTATTTATTTATTTCTTGCTGTTACATGGAGTCTTTGGTTTCTCTTCATTCTATTCTAGTTTTCATGGAGTCAATTTGTTTTGTAAGGATTGCCTCTTCTAAATTATTTATTTTCTTTCTAATTATTTCTGTAGATATTTTACTTATTTTTTATTCCTTGCTTCATTTTTTTTCTAGGTATATGTGTAGTCCTTTTGTAAAATCCATTTTTTCATTTGAGTCTCTACCTGCAGCTGCTTTTTGTTATACATATTAGTAATTTTTAAATTTTGATTCATATTTTCTTTGATTTGGTACTTTCTCCAGTTTTCCTTTTTGAAATGAGGTTTTGTGTCAGACTCATGCTTTGTTCCCTGTTGATATTTTGGATCAAGTGATTGGCTCAGTTTTGTCTCACTCTGAATTCTTTGATTTCTCATCCTGACTTCCATCTCATCCTCCCCTGAAACTTTGATGTTCTTATTGTTGCATCTTCAGGGACTTCTCTAGAAATTCAAGTTAAGTTCATATAATGTTGGGGTCCTCAGAGTCTCTAGCCCTGGAGTGGGCTCATCTAAACCTTGCAATACCAGATCAGTCAGCACCATACTGCTTGTTGTCTGTTGATGCTCCTGGGGCTTCTAAGGTCTCTATCCTGGGACTTTCATACCTTGGGAATTTCTATGGAAAGCCCTCCACTCTTGGTACTTTCTAGAAGTGAGCCTTAAAGGCTACAAATGTGGTGTCTCTGATCACACTGAAGCTTACTTTGATGTAAAATCCTCCTTTTTGTATAATTCCATGGAACAGGTATGTGGGGGCTCAGCAGGCTACCTCTTAGTCAGATAACCATTTTTTTTTTGTAGAAAACTAGCTAATGCCTTTTCAATTTACTCTCAGCTTAAACTTAGGAGATAATTAACAGTATTTTTTTCAACGTATGATAAGCACACCAGAAACAGTCATAACCTATTTATACTCTAACATGGAGAGAAGAGCCCCTGCATTCCATATTATCAGACATTTCCACATGCATACTCCCATGACTGAGCTCTCTTTGTCCAGTCCTCTATTACATAGAACTCCACTAAAAGTGATTTAGGTTGCTTTTCCAAGTGAATTTTCTACTATTTTTGTCAATTTGATGTGTATTAGATAACACATAAGGGTTGATTTAGAATTGTTGAAAATTAGTAATATTAAATGCTTTTTCAGACAATTATTGATATTGTGCTGTTCTTTTGAAAATTAATCGTTCATATTCATTAAGCATTTTTCTATTGGAGAATGGCTGTCAAATCTTATAAATTTCCTATAGATTTTAAATGTCATTTTTAATAGAAGATATTTGATGCAAATTCTTTTCTAATTCATATATTTCCAATTCACATTGCATTGACATTGTATGATCATTTTATTCATATGCAATTAAAATTGTCTGTTTTGTCTCTTATAACCTCATTATGGAATCAAGCTGAGCATACTGTATTTGGGTACAAATTTTCCCCAATATCAATTTGTAAAAGTTATAATCTTCCAGTCTTCTAATTTTTTACTTTTATATAACTTATCAATTTGGAATTGAATGTCCTATAAATAACATAAAAGTTAGTCTGAAGTTATTTTCAGGCAAATAACTTTCAAATTTTCCCAGTAACTTTTGTTGAATAAAGAATTCTTCCCCAAAGAGTTTGCATTTGGGAATTTACTGAGTACATTTCCCTCTATTCTGGAATCTTCTTATCTTGCTTTTTTTATTTATTTTTTGCTGTTTCATGGAGTCTCTGGTTTCTCTTCATTCTATTCTAGTTTTCAAGGGGTCAATTTCTTTTATAAGGATTGACTCTTTCTCTTCTAAACTATTTAATTCTTTCTAATTATTTCTCTAGATATTTTTTTTATTTTTTTATTTCTTGCTTCATTTTTTTTTCTAGGTATATATATAGACTGCTGCTTTACCTGCTGGAATTTAGGTCTTATTCAACCAAATTATTCCATTTATCTGTTTTTCTATATTTTACCCAACTTTACTTTCTGATATAATTTGAAATAATGCTAAGTCTCATTCATTTTTACCTGTTCTCATCATTATCCTGGATATTCTTGATGTTTGCTCTTCCATATGAATTTTCTTAATAAATCATCTAATTCAATAATTTAAATGTTATAGTTATTAATATGAAAATTAAGTTGGGTAGAAATATCATTTTTACTTTGCTGGTATGGCAGTTATCTCTTCAGTTTTTTTCAGTCTCCATTTCTATGAAAAAATGTTTAGTAATATTTATAAAAAGCTTCTTTATGTATTTATACATTAATTCCTAAATACTTCATGCATTTCATTACTGTTTTAAAAAAATTTACCTTTCTATTTCTTCCTCCTGATTTCTGTTGGCAATATGCTGAAATTTAAATTGTTGTTTGAGGATTTATTTTACAATCTGGTATTTTACTGAAACTCTTGTTTTTTGAAGTTTGGAGGTGATTTTTATAGGATTTTCTAAATAAAAGAGAGATAATTTTGCCTCCTCTTTTCAATGATTATTTATCTTGCTTAAAAGCTTAGTTCAGGTTCCACTTAATGTATAATGCTATCTTGTCCCAAATTATACTAATAGAGAATTCCCAAATCATATTAAAAATAACTTCTGATGGACATCTGAGTATATATATATGTGTGTGTGCATAATACACACATATAGTGTGAAAAATTTTAATAAGCCCATGAAAGTATATACACATTGATGTGCATAGATCTGCATATACATACACATCATTTGTGAATGCATATGTGTATATGTATGCTTGTGTGTATATGCATGTACAAATATATGTGTATGCATATGCAGTGTACCTATATGTATAAGTGTACACATGCATGCTCTGCAGATTTATATGTATAAACATACATACACACATCCCTATGATATCCCTAAAGTCTAAGTTCAGATTTACCTATTAAAGTTACTATATATATTCTTTTGTATATCATATACATATATTACATATGTATAAAGTTTTATTGTTTAAATTTTTATACACACATATGCCTATATATGGGTCTATTTGTATGTATATATACACACATATATGTTATATTTCTCTGTCTCTGTCTCTCTGTCTCTCTCTTTCCCTCCCCCATTTCTACTTTGAAAAGCATCTTAGGGGCTATCTATACTTGAGTTGCCCATATGTGAGTTACCTTGTGATAATTTCTGGAAATACTGCTATGGTGTGTCCTTGTCAACATCCTTGCTGTTTATATATTTCTATATAGTTTAGGGCTTCTTTTTTACATACCGCATAAAAACATAAACTCACACATATGTGATATATGTGTAAGCCTACAAACATATATAAACATAATTATCTACACATAATATAGTTTATGTGTATCTATTTGTGTATGTATATGTGTGTGTATGTGTATGTGTGTGTGTGTTTGTGTGTGTGTATCCAATAAAATTATACAAACTTATGGATAATGCTACTTCCTATTCTTTATGTGTACTGGCTTTCTCAATTTTATCCAAAGACTTGTCAAAGGGATCACCCTCACATGGTTCTGCTAACCTCGCTCTCCATATGTACCTGACAATGGGGTTTAGGATATTGAGGTCTAATGTTTAAGACAAAATTTCTATAAACAGAAAGATTCAGGAGGGAACAAGATGTTTTAAAGTAGAAGTAATTAGATGTAGGGTGAGCTTCTACTTTAAGAAAATAACTACTAGACTGTTAGTCATCAGAAACCAATCATAGGAACTCTAAACCATGGACCAAAGACAATGACACTGAAAGTTGGGATTAGAAGAAATAATATGATATTGTATATCATATGAGAGTTGTTTGGATGGTGAACCAACAATTGAGGATGAGGCAAAGGGATTAATCTCTACACACACCTTAGGTCTAGATATAATAAGATTTGTAATGCAACCTTTGATTGAATAAAGCAGGTATCAACCAGATTCCTGTGGCAGCCACTCATAAAAAGCAAAGAGAACCTAGGTTTTCCAGGAATTTCTTTCAGGAAAAATAAAGGGGCCAACAGTTTTGTTTTTTCTTTATTTTTGGTTGTTGGTTACAGGACAGCAGGTATAAAAAGTAGCTAAACCCCTAAATTTTGCTTATTAACACACAGTGCACATGATTAAAGTTTCTGTATCTTTTGGAAACAGATATAGAGAAAAGGGTGGGAACTTCAATGATATTAAATAAATACACTCACTTACATAATATAATGTTTCATAGTGTTTAGAGCTAGAAGGGATTGTAAAGATTGTCTAATCCAGATAACTCATTTTAAATACGAGGAGACTGAGGAGTATACTCGCCCCAAGTCACACGAGTAGTAAATAACACAGTCAGAATCTGAAGCCATATACTCCATCTATAAATTCATTGCTATTCCCACTATTCCTCAATATCTTTCCCATTAATTAGATTCAAGAATTAATTAATTTTACAGGTGGAAGGGGCCTAAGAAGTCATCTACCTCAATCTCTTCATTTTTAAGATGAGGAACTTGAAGGACAGAGAAAGAAAAATTATTTCCTTTAGTTATATAGCCACTTAGTGGTAGAGCCTTAGCTCTAAAGAGCCTTAGAACTAAAGTCTTAACTTATAGCCCATTGATTTTTTTCATCACTGCAGGATATCACACAGGATAGACTTGAAGGGGATGTATTCAAAGTCAAGAAAATTACTGCTGGGGCAGCTAGGCAGTGCAGCAGCCCTGGAGTCAGGAGGACCCAAGTTCAAATCTGGTCTCAGACACTTGACACTTACTAGCTGTGTGACCCTGGCTAAGTCACTTAACCCGGATTGCCTCTCCCTCCCCCCACCAAAAAAAGAAAATTATTTCTATTCATTGCAGAAATTTCTTATTTTAGCTTCTTTTCATTTTTGAATGTGCCAGCTTGAAGGAAATAGGGCACTCTTTCTCTTTGAAACAGTTTACTCTCAGCTGAGTAACTGTTCTTTTGATGCTTCCTGCCAAATCATGAAGTCAAGCACAGAGGCCAAGTTTTCAGTTTCTTGCCTCCTAAAGAGATTGACAACCACAAATGACAGTGATTTTAGAATGTTACAGCAGAGCTAGGGATGTGAAAGCTGGGGCCTTCAAGGCTCTGACCTGGATGAGCCAAACTAGGTCTAGACTTCCAAAGAAATGAGCTCTGAAGCAGATGTGACAGTAATAAAAGGACTTTCACTCTCTTTTCTAGGCTCTTGAAATCCCAACTACTTTCATTACTCAGAATGAAAATTCTTCTCCTCCAATCATCTTGAACAGAATGGTTTAGTTAACCTCTTCTCTATTCTCACGCAGATTTATTCTCCTCTAATATCCCATTGCTTGGTTAGCAAAAATATACTTTGTTAGCATAAGTGTGAAAATTATGAAGTGTAGAAATAATGGATACGTAGTAAATGGAATACAGTTATGCATGTAAAATGTAAGTCAGTAATTGACTAGTGCCAAAATGGTGTTGTTTTTGAGAGTGACGCTCATTGGAGTTGGAGTACCTGGGTTAATATCCTGGCTCCATCCCATTCTAGTCATTTGACCATGAAGGAGATGCTTAATGTTTCTGAGCCTTGGTTTCCTCATTGATATATAGAAGGGATTAAGCCAGATGACCCACAAAGGTTTTTTTCCATATCTAAATTTATGATCTTATGATTTTATAGGTTCTTAAACTTTTGTGTGTCATAGACCCCTTTGGCAGACTAATAAAGCCCATGGAACTATTCTCAGCCTAACACTTTTAAGTATACAATATAAAACACCAAGGATTACAAAAGAAGCCAACTATATTAAAATATATTTATTAAAATATTTAAAAACCAAATTTATAGATCCCCTGAAAACTATCAGTGGATCCCTTAGGGGTTCAAGGACTCTAGATTGTAGACATTTACTTAATGGACATAATTTGCCACTTGAGAAAGGACAGGTATCTTTCTGAAATAACACTTCAAGCAAAAGTAGAATTCCATTTCAAACTGGACTTACACTTTCTTCTCCTTTACTCTTGTCTCTCTTGAGGAGATGGCCTTTCTTCTCCTTAAAGACAACCCTTCTACATGTACCCTTGATTCTATCCCTTTGTATTGTCTCCTGAAGATTGTACCCATAATAATTCTTCCTCTCTCTTTAATATTTGATCTCTTCCTTTCCACTGATTTCTTCCCTTTTACCTATAAAAAGTCTCCTTTGCTCTTACTCACACCTTGCTAAATAAAACTCAAGCAAGTTACTTGACAGAGTTGCCTGGGTCCACCACCAATTTGTTATCTAATCTCAAGTGGGTCCTCACTGAAGAAAGGCAATTCTTTATTTCCCACTATTTGAATCTCTATCTCCTTAGCAACAAATCCAAACTTTCCTTTCTTTCCTCAAGCCTCCCACACCTTTCCCTTATCCCATGATCTCAACTGAAAAACATCTCTTATAATTCACTGAAAAAAAATTAGAACATTTCCTATGAGCTCCTTCTCCTCTTCTCTGTGTCTCACAACGCCTTGGAATCAATTGACATCATTCACTATTTTCTCCTCCATTGTTTTAATCTTTAACAAAGGTGTATCTTATTCT
Organism: Vombatus ursinus; assembly: GCF_900497805.2. Lineage (NCBI taxonomy): Eukaryota > Metazoa > Chordata > Mammalia > Diprotodontia > Vombatidae > Vombatus > Vombatus ursinus. The sequence goes on along the minus strand of NW_020954604.1, from coordinate 3,994,834 downwards.
TGACAAAGGAATCACTTTGGTTTCATTCTCTCTCACTGTCTTAAATGCATTGTCCTCATAGTCCTGCTGCATCTCTCTCTAATCTTTAATATCTTCCTATCTACTGGTCCCTTCCCTGTTGTCTATAAGCATTCCTAAGTCTCCTTAATAATTAAAAGACTCTATAATTTCCTCAAACACCAATCCTATATCTCTTCTCCCTTCCATTGACAAATTCCTAGAGGAGAAAAAAAAAGCTGTCCACACTCATATCTTGCACTTCCTCCCCTCTCAGTTACTTCTCAGCCCAGTGTAATTTAACTTCTCACTTCATCACTCAACTGCAATTATTTTCTCCCACCTTCGCAATGAAATCTTAATTGCAAAATTTGTTGGATTTTTCTTAATCCTTTTCCTTCACAGCCTCTCTGTATCATTTGACATTGATGACCACCCTCTCCTCCTGGATAGTAGCTGTTTCTATTTTGGCCAGAAACCCTGAGGGTCTTTCCCTCTCAGATTGTTATTTCTTTCTTTCCTTTTTTTTTAACTAGGTAGAGTCTATTCTCTGCCTTATTTCTTATTAAGCCTTAATTATTGAATGAGCTTTGCCTCAGTCAAATTGAGACCAGTTAAATACCTTAGCTTGAGAAGGCCAAGGTCCCTCACTATATCCTGGTCCATTTCCAGTTGTCCTGATCTATATCTGGCCACTGGACCCAGAAGGCTCAGGAGAAGAAAGTGAGGCTGGTGACTTTGCACTACTCTCCCTCACTTAAATTCAATTCACCTGAACGTCATGGCATCACCTCCTTGATGTCATGGTCCTCCTTAAGAATGAAAGACAACAACAATAACAGCAGCAGCAACAACAACAATAATCTTTCTCTAGTCTCTTTTATTTGGTGATCTTATCAGCTACCATAGGTTTAACATATCCATGCAGGTGATTCTTAGATTTATATATCCAGTCCTACACTCTCTGTCCCGGGCTCCAGTCCCATATTTCCAATTACCTATTAGACATTTTGAATTGGATGACCTGTGCATTTCTCAAACTCAGCATGTCTAAACCAGAATGCCTTTTCTTTCACCCCAAACCAATATCTATCTTCTGAACTTCCTGCTTTCTATTGATAGTACCACTATCTTTTCAGTTACCCAGGTTTGAAAACTTGTTATCATCCTTATCTCCTCACTATTAATCACCACACATATTCATGCAGTTGTTCAATCTCCATTTTTTTTATTTTCAAAATATCTCTCTCCACTTCTTTTCTGGGATATTCTAAGAGTCTCCTAATTAGTCTTTCTGCCTCAAGTCTGTATTCCAAACTATCTTCCACAGAGGTACCAAAGCACTATTCGCTGACAGTCAGTATGCAAGAGTCACAGAGGTGTCAAACACGTGGCCTATGTGTCACATGCAGCCCACAACACTCCTAGTGTGGCTTGAACCAGATTAAAATGCAATTGGGAAATATTTAACAAAATACAATAAAATACAGATAATGTTAATGTGTAGTTTTCTAAGTCAATATCTGCCTATAGTAATCCTTATGTTCAATATAGTGGTCTCATTTCTATTTGAGTTTGACATTATTGTTTGCAGTACAAAACAGTGTGGGATTTGGTTTCAGCAAGATTTAAGTCTAAATTCCTCATTTGACCCTCATGAGCTATGTCATCAAAGCAATTCATTGACCTCTCTAAACCATTTTCCTCATCTGAAAATAAAAATAGGTGGTTGAAGTAGATGGTCTCTAGAGGTCCTTTCCCTTTCTAAATTGATGATGTAATCTTGTGATCCTAATGTGAAGGTTTAATAATGCTACTCACCTCATTAATAAAACTCAGGGTTTCTTTTTATTACTTCTATAATCAACTATAATGTCTTTTAGCATTTAAAGTCCCTAACAAACTGTCTCCCATTTACATTTCTAGCACAGTCCAGCCATGTTGACTTTTTTCCTATTCCTCAAACATATTGCTCTATTTCTTGACACCCTTCCTTTACATTCTCATTCTGTCTCCTTCACTTTGAATCTCTATTTGTCTTTAAAGCTCACTTCAAGCTTTATTTTTTACATTTTATTTACATACTAGTAGCTAGTAGTCCCTTGTAGTTTGTATTTTTCAGATACATATATATACATACATATACACATACATATACATATGCATATACATGTGTGTATATGTATGTGTGTGTGTAATGAAAAGCAGTGTGGTGTTATGAATAGAGATCCAACCTTAGAGCCACTCTTCTCTTCTCCCTTTATACTACTTCACTTGTTGACCTCATCAGCTTCCATGGATTTAATTATTATCTCTATGCTGATGATTCTTGAACCTATTATTTTGTGTGAACCTTTCTGTTGATTTCCAATTTCATACCTTCAACTACCTTTCAGATATCTCTAAGTAGATGTCTAATAGATATTTTAAACTCAACATGTCCAAAACTGAACTCATTATTTCCCCCCCCCACCAAATCCTCTCCCACATTTTAACTTCCCTATTATTGTAAAGGGCATCAGCATGCTCCCAATTGCTCAGGATCAAAACCTTAGAATTATGCTGTACTCCACACTATCTCTCATCCCTTATATCCACTCTATTATCAAAGTCCATCAATTTTATCTTTGCAACATCTTTCAAATAAGCCCCTTCTCCTCCTCTCACACTGACACCATCCTGATGAAGGGCATCACCACCTCTTACCTGGAGTATAGGAATAGGCTGCTGGTGGATCTGCTTACCCTAAGTCTCTCTCCAATCCAATTTCTTCTAAAATTATTTTCCTAAAAGTGGATCTGATCACTTCACTTCCCCTATTCAATAAACTGTAGTGGCTCCCTATTGCCTCCAGGAACAAATATTAAATGATATCTGGCCTTCAAAGCCTTTTATAACCTAGCTCCCTCCTACTTTTCCAGTCTTCTTTCATTTTATTCCCTAACACATATTTTTTGATCCAGTGATACTGGCCTCCTTACTGTTCTAGAAACAAGATATTTCATCTCTCAACTCTAGGAATTTTGCCTGCTTGTCATCCTTTCCAGAGAAGCTTTTCCTCCTCATGTATACCTAATGACTTCCCTGGCTCCCTTAAGTGCAAACTAAAATTCCATCTCCTACAAGAAGCCATTCCTAACCCCTCCTAATTCTAATGTGTTTCCTCTGTGGTTTTTTCCCCCATCTGTCCTGTATATTACATATATCTATACATATGTGTATGTATGTATGTGTATATATGTGTATATATATGTACACACACATATATGTCTATCTATCTATCATCTATCTATCCATCTATCTATCTATCATCTATGTTTGTTGTCTCCCCTATTAAATTGTGAGGTCCTTGAATTTGGTGCTATCTTTTGCCTCTTTTTGTATCCCTAGCACTTAGCACAGTTCATGCAACACAGTACATACTTAATAAATGTCTATTAATTAATTGATTTAAGAGCCACCAGCAAGTTATTTGACTTCTCTGCCTCCGATAACAATCTAAAACTACAAATTGAAGAGAATATAAGGATATTCATTAGGAGATGTGATCTCCTCATCTAGAAGCTATCCATAAAATGAAATCATGGGTCTAGTTCCAATCCTTTATTTTATACATATCAATATATGACCATGTTTTTTCTCTCTCTGTGATCTTAAGATTTCATGACATTTATTGACTATATATATATATGTACATATATATATATTCTGTTTCATATAGAGAAAAATTACCATGAAGATTAAATGATATTTATATCCAAATTTGCCATTACAACTTAGAGTTAAAATAGTTTGGACTTCATAGAACAATGAGATGATAGACCGACCTATGAATATCCTTATGTTCTCTTCAATTTGTAGTCTTAGATTGTTACCGGAGGCAGAGAAATCAAATAACTTGCCTAGAGTGACATAGCTAATATGTGTCAGTGGTGGCTCTTAAACCAATTAATCAATTAATAAACATTTATTAAGTACCTACTGTGTGGCATGAACTGTGCTAAGTGCTGGGGATACAAAAAGAGGCAAAAGATACCACCAAATTCAAGGACCTCACAATTTAATGGGGGAGACAACAAACACAGATGATAGATAGATAGATAGATAGATAGATAGATAGATAGATAGATAGAT
>NW_020954604.1:3983563-3990693 GCF_900497805.2 Vombatus ursinus | reverse complement strand
GATAGATAGATAGATAGATAGATAGATAGATAGATAGATAGATAGATAGATAGATAGATAGATAGAGAGGCTGTAAACCCCTTGAGGGTAAGGGTTGTTTTACTATTTTTCTTCATTTCACCAGTGCCTATAACATTGCTTGACACATTGTAGGTGCTTAAGAAATTATTGTTGATTGATTGATTGGTTAACTTGGACAACTTCATTTACCTCCATGAGTTTCTGTTTCCTTGTATATAAAATCATAATAATAAAAATTCCAATGTTTCTTTCAAAGGTTTAGCTATAAGCAAGATTTTTTATAAATATCAGGGTGTAATATAAATGGTTTTATTGTTGTTGTTGTTGATTATTATTATTATGCCCAACAATTAAAATTCCTTTGGGATGATTTGAATGGCAAGAAACAGAATCTTTCAAATTAAATTTTCAAAGTTGTTTAACACAGACCGTCACTAAGATATCAGACATGCTATAATGGGAAGTGATCAGGGAGTAAGTGAAAATACTGAAAACTCAGACTTATCCTGCTAGTTTCCATTTTAAGAAGCATTAAGCACACTTGCATATCTGAGATCAACAGACTATAAAACCAGGGCAACTACTGAAATGCTATAAAAGGGAAGCCCAAATAAGCAGCCAATTTCTAGATTCTTTATACAAATAATTCCCAGTGTAAATGTAGTTTTAAAGTGGGAAGGCAACAACTATTAGCCTGAGGCATGGGCTCTCTGCCTTCAAATAATCAGATTAAAAGATCCTAGCCTAAATGATTTAGTAAATGTTAACTGTGGAGGAACTTGCTTCATGAGCAAAAGCCAGTTATACAGTAATTTACAAATGAGTTAATCATGTATCAGCAAGTCCTTTGGGCACATTGGATACCATAGGTCTGTCTATTATCTCATTATTCTATGAAATCCAAAATATTTTAATTCTAGATCATAATTGCAAACTCAGATATAAGTATCATTTAATCTTCATGGTAATTTTTCTCTATATGAAATAGATTATATGTACTCAAGTCAATAAATGTCATGAAATCTTAAGATCACAGATTTAGAGCTTGAAGGGAAATAGAGTGATTCTAACATTCACATTTTACAAATGAAGAAACTGAGGCAAAGAAAGATTAAGAGACTCATCCAGAGTCAAATAAATTCCTGAGGCAAGATTTGAACCTAGATTTTCATGACTCCAAATGCATTACCCTAACCATTATGCCCTGCTGTGTGCATGACATTTTTCTAAGTGTTAGGGATTCAGAGGTAAAAATGAAAAAAAAAATAGTCTTAGTGCTGAAGGAACCTTCATTCTGCCATAACGGTGTGTGTATGTGTGTGTATGTGTGTGTGTGCATGTGTGTGTGAGCACGAGTATATTTCTATATGAGTGACAGAGACAAAGACAGAAACAAAGAGTGATGACAGACAGATAGTAAAGCATAGTAGGCAGAAGGCTGGCCTTGAAGCCAGTAAGACCTGGTTTTATATATATATATATACACATATACATACATACATATGCATACACACACACACATGTGTATATATATATAGAGAGAGAGAGTCTGCATGATCTCCTGGACAAATCATTTAACCACTTAGTGCTCTTAGCAACTCTCTAAGACCACATTATGATGCAGAGGTAGTCTTGACCTACTTTGGTAGAGGAAATATACTCATTCAAAACTTCTCTATACCAATGAAACCACAGATCTAGTGCTACAACTTGCATATGGACACACATATGTAACACACATGTTTATGCACAAGCTCATACAAATAAGATATTGTGTATATTACATATATGTAAATATATGTCTCTATTTGTCTATATATAGATACACAGATAATATGGTTTTACATAATAAGGTACTGTAAATTCAAATGTAAGGATTATGAAATCACCAGAGTCATCTAGGGAAAGTAATGACATATATATGTATATATGGGTATATATATATATATATATTTGGGTATGTATGTATACATATGCAGATATCTAACTACCCGAGAGGGACAATCATATAGGTATTTATTTCCTTTTGTCCAGAGCAATGATTTGAACAGTACAAGGATCTTTCAGTATGTAACTTCCTTCTTCCAAAAAAGCTTGGAAAGTCATCTGTAATTCATAGTTATAGAGAATTGTCTGGGGACACTGAGATGTTTAATGACTGACCCATGATCATGTAGATAATATATGGCAGAGATAGTACTTGACTCCAAAGTCAGCTTTCTATTTTTTTGTGCTGAGCTGTCCCTCTAAGGATACTTAACTTTTTGTAATTATATGTATACATTGATATTTGTATGTGCACATATATTCATATGAGTATAATATATACATATGTGTGTACATTCACACCCCTCCCCATATATTCTTTTTCTTCCTAAAGAATAATGGCCTTGGAAATTAGGTAGCATATACATTTCCATGGTGTTACAATATAACATTAAAATATAAAGTATTTTGGATACCATGCATCAATATTTAGATGATAGATATGACCATGGCCACTGTCTCAAAGGAACTGGCCAAACATAATTAGCTCATATGTAAATATTGATACAGCTGGCTTTCCCTCATGAAAGGAGTGTCAATTGAGGCTATCTCTCTCTATACATATGGATGATATGTAAATATACACATTAACAAATGTTCTTAAATATACCAAAGATTTATTACTTCATGAGTAAGAGTACTCTCACCATTAATGCAGATAGCAACCTCTCTAAAAATAAATAGTCCTTCAGCACTGCTGAGGCCAACGCATCAATCACATTGTGGTCAACCTTGTGAACAGATCCTCTGAACTTTGTTAGTTTTGTACTTGAAGTCTATCCAGCTTGGATAGGATCTTCCAAAGTTTACATTTCATTAGAACAGTCTTTGAGAGCCCAAAGTCACCTTCACACCATGATGAGGCATTGGAGTAATATTTTAGTCAAAGATACATGTACATATACACAAATATGCACACACAGAGTGGTCTGCTGTCTTCCTAGGCTATGTAATCTGGATATGTCAGAGAGACTTTTAGAACTGTCCAACCTGACCAAAACTGACCTGATGAATTGTGTAAGGGGAAAAAATATTATAAGGACCCTAGAAATCATTTCTAAGAATTAAGAAGTCTTAGGCAAAAAAAAATGTAAAACAAAGCAAAGCAACTGAAAATTTTAGGGAAATTGGTGTTACTTATATCATCATTGCCAATTGAAAGGAGGGGATTCAGAAGGAAACAAAATCATTTAGCTATGAAGTTGTAGTCTGAGAATTGGCATTCTGGATTATGACTTAAAACATAAGACTGATGCAGTCCAACTTCAAAAGGCCAGTAAAAACATTTTTTTTTGCCTGCAATCATCTTACTAACCCACCGATGAGAGTTTTAAGCTGAAAGAGTAGGGAAAAAGAGAAAATTATTGATACAAGACTAGCAAGCCTAGTATCTCAGAGAGTAGGTGGTACAAAATAGAAGGGAGAATAGCAGAAGAACGATCTATGTACAATGAATATGCAATAAACAGGATGAACTAGAGATCCTATTTCAAGGAAACAAATTTGGCCTCACATGTATTACTGAGATGTTGAAGGATGGAACTTATAACTGAAATTTGCCATTGGGGACAAATATCTTATGTAAAGGAAAACAAAATTGTAAAAGAGTACCTCATTGCATATTAATAATACATATTCATGTGAATAAAAAATAGCATAGAGCATCTGGGTGAGGATCAGCAAAGAAAGAAACAGAAGTGATATTGTTGCAAAGATATAATCTCATCTACCAAGGCAGAAGGAGAAAGACATCAATAGTTTGGGAACGAGAAGACAAACTTGACATAAAAACACAATACTGTAGTGATAGTATTCTTCAGAGTTTTAGACATATTTCATAGATTTACAGCTGGAAAGGACCTTAGAAGTTATCTAGTCTAATTTCAATTTTATGGGTGGAGAAACTGAGGCCCAGAACTTTGAGTGTCTCTCTAAAATTTGCTTAGGAGTGAGAAACAGAGTCAAGATTCAAACACAGCTCTTCTGACTACAAATCTCACACTTTTCCCACTGCACTACACTGTCTCCCAATATCTGCTGATGCCCTGCCAAAAGCAAAATAGCTAGAAAGTGTGTGATTTCCTTTAATGGTGAATTTCATCTCTCAAAAGGTAAATGATGGGACAAAGACAACTGCTATTCTGTGCCTGACTGTGATCAACAAGGAGGCTTTGGAGTTGGGAAGATCTAGATTTAAGTCAGACATCTAAATGAATACTGGCTTTGTGATTCTAGGCTAGTCAGCCTTATAGAGCTCCAGGCAAATTCTGAAGACCATTAAGTACAGAAGAGTTTCTGAAAGTTTCGGATTATGTGGCATTTGCTTTCATTTAGATCTCCATTATTCATCTCAATAACATTTTTTCAGTGCCTTTATTAGGTGCAAACTTTTATAAACCAATTGTTTGGAATCCAGGAAACATTTTCCTACAAAAAGACCCTAGATACCCAGAGCCAGGCATGAAAACTTAAGTGTTCAGGATTGCACTACTTAGCATTCCTACACTGTTATTTACCGCCCCCCTTCTCTCCTTATTTTTTTAAACCTTTATTTTACTGCTGTAGGGATCATCTAGTAGGAAAACACTGCTAACCAATGTTGGTTGACAACTGTTCCATAACTTAGAGTCTTAAAAAGCTGACTAGGACCCAGTCAGTAAGTCAATAAATATTTATTAAGCACCTACTATGTGCCAGGTTCTGGATTATAGATGACACTTCCATGCTTTCCCAGTCATCAGTGGAGTGAAACAGGGATGTGTGCTTGCTTTTTCACATTATGTTTTCAGTGATGTTGTCAGATGCCTTCATCAAGGATAAAAAATGACATCAAGGTCAATTACCACACTGATCATAAATTATTTAACTTGAAAAGGCTACAAGCCAAGACTTTGGTAGAGATGATTGTGCACTCAACAAAGTCTCTGAGGCTGAGATGCAACAAAATACGGATTGGTTCTCTGCTGCTTGAGTTAAATTTGTCCTAACACCACCAAGAAAACAGAGGTTCTCCACCAGCCAGCATCACACCATCCATATATGGAACCATTGGCTACAGCAAAGGGAGAAATTTTGAATGCTGAGATAAGTTCACTTACTTTTGCAGTATACTTTCCATGGATGTACACATAGATGACGAGGTTAACACCCACATTGCCAGAATTATCTCAGTGTTTGGTAGGCTCCAAAGGGAAGTATGGGAGATAAAACTATTAAACTGCCTACCAAACTAAAGGTCTACGGAATCATTGTACATTGTACAGAACTCATTGTATGCCTGTAAAACCTAAACAGTATACCAATGCCATGCCAAGAAACCATTTGAATTATCTTAGGAAAATCCTGAAGATCAACTGGCAAGATAAGGTACTCGACAATGAGGTACTTTCTCCAGCAAACCCTACTGCAGAGAAGGCAATTCTAAAAAGGCTAGCCACATTGATATTTGCTATAGAAGATAGCATTTTAGTTGAGACTTAAAGGAAGTCAGGGAAACCAAGAGGGTGAGATGAGGAGGGAGAGCATTCCACTGAAAACGCCCTGAATGAATAGATGGAGTATCTTGTTCAAAAAACAAGGAGACCATTATTATTAGATCACAAGCTCTAGGAGGGTAAAGGGTAGGGAGGAAGTTGCAAGATATAAAGAGCCTGGAAAGGTATGTGTGTAAAGAGTGCAGATTATGAAGGGTTTTGAATGCAAAACAGAAGATTTTTTATTTGGTCCTGGAGCCTAGTGTTCCACAACTCGTATGCCTCAAGGACATTTATAAATAACATTTGGGTTACATGATATTTATGACATGTGTATTATAAATGATATTATAATTGACATTTATATTCTCTAGCAAATAGTTCAACACTTTTTGCATTGTTAGTTATTTTGTCTGTGTTCACTTTATGTCCTCAGACTACATTGTAAATTGATAAACCATAGTCTCTCCCTAACCCTTTTTTTCGTCTTGCTTTCATACTTCATCTGTAATTTTATAAATGTAGGTCATCTAAGGCCCCTTACAGCTCTTAATCTATAGACTTGTGATGCTCTACCAACAGAGGGTAACTCCTTCATACTTCATAATATTACATAAGTCACTGTGGAAAAATAAAAACAACCACCAACACCAACACCACTACCAAAAAACAATAACAAATAAGAAACGATGAAACATCACCTTGTGATCAAGCTTTTTGTGAGAAACCTCTCCAAATTTAACTAAGTTGAGCCTCAGATGACCAACAGTTTGATATTGGGCCTGTATTCAAACCTTTCCAGCTTAGTGGAAATTCTTTGTTTTTGGTTTTGTTTTTTTTTTGTCAACAGCTCTGCTTGGTCTCAGTTTTATGGGATATCATACTCCCTGGTATCCCCTTTCTCACTTTTCAGCTGACTTTTGTGTGTTGTCTTTCCATTTTAGATTATTAGCTCCCTGAGAGCAGGAACTACCTTTTTTTTTCTTATTTATATTCCCAGCTCTTTGAATAGTGCTTGGCAAATGATAGGCACTTGATTGATGTTTGCTGAATTAAATTGAATTGAACTGGTGGGATCTGGAAGGGTTTTTATTTTAGTAACATAAATCTTCAAAAATCCAGGGCCACGTGGGCTCTGATTTGGCATTAGAAGAGGACTTGGATATTTAATGAATATATTTTATAAATATAATTTGATATAACATTCAGGTTTTTTTGTTTGATTTTTTTTCTTCAGTTTTCAACTCTTCATCTTCTCCCCAGGGTATCCTGCATGGTCCATTATTAATGTCAATGGTGTTTCAAAAAGAGATTCTAGGCTTGTCATGGAAGTTCTTCCCATGTAATCTAACTGCGACCCTGAGATCTGGATGTGGAAGGAAAGATCTTAGAGTACGCAGAGCAAGCTTGATTCTGGTTTCACCAAAGAATTCCCTCAGTCTTATAGGACAGAAGGAAGAGAATTTCATTCATCATTCTCTCTGAAGTTTTGTCCAGTGCAATGTAATTTTAATAAAAATAGCATAATATAGTTTACAGAATGAGATAGATAGATAGATAGATAGATAGATAGATAGATAGATAGATAGA